>NC_048603.1:30197002-30369502 GCF_003668045.3 Cricetulus griseus
CACCTCTCCCCAGACTCAACATCTCTGTGAAAGCTCCCCAGTGACTACTCCCTCATGGGCTAGTCAACAGTCTGTCACTGTGACAAAGTGGCAGAGGCCATCAACTTACAAATAGGAAAGATTTTGGCTTCTGGTTTGAGAGGTTTCCTGGCTGCCTGGTCATTATTTTGCACCTGCAGTAGCCCAATTCATCATGATGGAAATCTGTGGTCGGAGGGAACCTATTCATGCCTCATCATCCGGGAAGCAGACGGGAAGAAGTCAGGCTCCCAGCATCTCCTGTAAAGGTATTCCTCCTATGCTCCACTCTTAAAGTTTCCAGGCCCTCCGACAGCACCACAGATGAGTGACCAAGCCTTGGGGCCATTTATAATTTAGATGACAAGACCTAGGGACACATATGGCTCGTTTTGCAAACCACCCCAATGACAGTTGCAAATCTGTTCTTTTGCATTTTTCTCTTGTGCTTCCTGCAGAGTCCTGGCAACCCCCCCCCCCCGTGGGAATTTTCTCCAGCCCAGGCACTGTGCTAGACCCGAGGCCCACACCGTTTTCCAAGCCACAGTCCTATCTAGACACTGGCTTACCGGTCAGACATTGTGGATGCTCATTTGATCCCGATATATGTCACGATGTGACGGAATGGATTTTAGAGTCCGGTGTACTGGGGGAACAAATCCAAGCTTTACCTTTTTGAGCCTGTGTCTTTTCAAATGATCATTCATTTTCCTGCCAAAATTGTCATATATGTGGCTGGAGGCAAATTTCCAGGGGAACAGACTGAGTCCTTAGCCACTGCCTTCAAAGATGCAGGGTCTTTTCTGTCCTTGTTATGAGTGTTTTCTACAGCTGCCATCACTGTTCTGCCCCAGCACGTTCCCCAGATTGTCTGTCACCTTCATGTCTCCCCAGGGCCCAGCCAGGTCTAGGTAAGCACTTGTCCCCTGCTGCTTAGAATTCTGGTTGCACATTCATGGTAACCTCAACCAACACAGCGCTGTGACCCTTAAGTAGGATTCCAGTAAAAGCAAAGGCCTTCGTGGATCAGAGCTTGGTGAAGCCCTCAGCGTTGTCCCTGCTCTCCTGTGTGCACAGAGTACATTCTGAGCCTGCCAAGGAGATCCCTTCTGGGTTGTTTCCACACAGCTGGGGGTAAGAAGAGCCCCCACCCCCAATTCTTAATATACAGCACAGATGACATGTGTTTTAACTTACAGCATGTACTGTCTGCCTTGCTGAGTCAAAAAACAAAATAAAACAAAAACAAAAACATGCGAGTGTTTGGGGTCAAGCCATTCACTAGATATGGCATTTACAAGGCAGGGGACTCCATGAGAGGGGATCAAAAGAGACCATATGGCAAGGAGCCAGAGGTGACAACGTTCTTTATTTCTGATTGCAGTGTAAACAGCTGGTGGGTGGCTCAGGCAAGTTGCTCTCCATTTCTGGGTCTTCAGAGGCAACTTTTTACAGAGGTTGGGAGTAGGCAAGCTGCATCACCTCTCAGAGCTGGGGTTCCTTCACTTGTGAACTCTGGGATACTGCAGTGAGGATTCTTGGAGGAATGAGATCCATGGAATGAGAGGGATTTAGCGGATGGTGCAGCCCGGGTAGTTCAATGATGGCTGCTTCACACCAGGGAGGAGAACTTGGAACGCATTTGGTCCATGAGCCTGGAGGCCTCAGCAGTTCCAGGCAGCTACTGAAGGGCTGGAGAGTTCCTAGGGAACCACTGGTGAGAGTCCACACAGGAAGGCTGAAGAAGTTGGGTTGTGGTGTCAACGGAGAGTGACGGTAGCAGTAACAGGGTAGACAAATTTGCCAGTACGATGAGAAGGAACATAAAGGCAGACAGGAGAAAACCAAAGCTTTTTCTTTGAGACAATCCCCCCGCCCCCTGTTTTATCTGGCTGCCACAGGAAGGTGGTTGGGGGTGAATCTTTGTATTTGTTATGACTTGATCAAGAAAATCTGTTTCCAGTGTGTCAGGTGGATATTTTGCTCGATTCCAGACCCCCCTCAAGCTGACAAGCAAGGTTAACCGTCACAGAGAGCAATATAAACAACGGACTTGTGGGGATGGGTGGGGACAATGCTCACAGCACTTTGAGCACGGTGTAGCTGGCACCATGGTTACGTCACGCACCTGTACACTACAAACTTTGATTCTGAGAGTGAAGTCCTGGTGCTCTGATTATAAGGCAGGCCAGAAGCTTAGGAGTACCAGGCTTTGGAAGTTCATGAGCTATTCTGAACACTGTGGGGCAAGGGTTTCAGTAGCCTCTTCACGCCTCTAGGAGCCAATACTAAAATACACTTCACCTTGCCATGCATAGGTTCTTAGCACAATTGACCCTGGTTGCCGATCATAATAATATGTCCATCAACGTGCTCTCATTAGCTTGCTTCTGTTTCAAATCTTTTTCTCTCCCAGGGGTCCCCTGAGATTACATACTAAGTGTATTTTATATCTAAACCCTGGCCTCAGGTTCTTCATGTGAGAAATCAGAAGCCAGGGGATGACATAGGAGAGACCTTCATTTAGAACCCTAGCTGAGTTTTTTTTTTTTCCCAAATTATGAACTCACAAAACCATGAACATGATAAACTATTTGCTATGACCCTCTGGGTTTGAGTATTAGTAACTTTTATAATTTTAAAGATGGGGTCTTATGTAGTCCAGAGTAGCATCCAACTGACTTTGTAGCTAACAGTGAACTCTAATTTCGGTTCTTCCTGCCTCAACTTTCAGAGTTCTGAGATTGCAGGTATGTGGATTTCTTATGAAGTCTCCAGATTAAATCCACGGCTTTTAGCCTACAAATTTAAAGATGTCATTGTTTCTTACTACTGAATAGTACTCCACTGTGTAAATGTACCACATTTTCCTTATCCATTCTTCAGTTGAGGGGCATCTAGTTTGTTTCCATGTTCTATTGTGAATAATGCCACTATAAACATAGTTGAGCAAATGTCACTGTGGTGTGAGTGTGCCTCCTTTGAATATTTGCCTAAAAGTGGTATTGTAGGGTCAGTCTTTACATTTGCAGGCAAATGGACAGAACTAGAAAAACCATCCTGAGTGAGGTAACCCAGATCCTGAAAGACATATATAGTATGTACTCACTTGTAAGTAAAGTATAACCAGCCTACAATCCACAACTCCAAAGAAGCTTGATTCCTCTTCCAGAGATAGACGGAAGTAGATTCAGAGATATATAACTAACCATTGGGCCAACCTTCCAGAGTACAACTGCAGTGAGGGAGGAACAAAGGAGTCAAGACCATGAATGGGAAACCCACAGAATCAGCTGACCTGAGCTAGGAAGAGGTCACTGACTCCACACTGTCAACTGGGGAACCAGCATAGGACTGAACTAGGACCCCTGAATACAGATGGCAGTGGTGTGGCTTGGGTAGTATATGAGGCCACTGGCAGTGGGACCAAGATCTAAGTATAGCGCATGAACTGACTTGGTGGAGCCCATCTCTATGGAGAGATACCTTGCTTAGCCTTGGCCCTGCCTCAATGAGGTGAGGGGTCAGACTTAGTTGACTTCCTAGGGGAGGCCTTACCCTGTCTGAGGATCGGATGGGAGAAGGATGGAAGAAGGGGAGAGTGAGAAGAGAGGACGGAGGGGGAACTGGGTTTGGAATATAAAAAATAATACATTTTTAAAAATCCAGGGTTTTGTATATGGTAGGCAAGCATTATGCTACTTCAGTACACCCCCAGCTTCCTATGGTTATTTTTAATAGTTTATGTTTTTTTTATGTGTGTGTGTGTTCACATGCTTAAACACGGGTATACACATGCCGCAGTGTGCATGTAGAGATCCAAAGACACCCTTGGGTCAGTCTTGACCTTCAGTCTTGTTTTGAGGCAGGGTCTCTCTTGTTTCTGTGTTGTAGACTCCAGGCTAGCTGGCCTACAAGCTTCTGGCAGATTCTTCTGTCTCTGCCTCCCATTTTGCTCCAGGAGTATTGGGACTGTAGACAGATACCATCATGGCCAGATTTTTACCTGGTTATGGAGACTCAAAATAGAGTCACAAGGCTTGTTCTGTAAGAGGTTTCATGTATTGAGTTTTGAGATAATTTCTTTTGCATTGGTACAGAGCCACAAGAAGAGGAAGAAATATATAGACTCAAATATAGATTCAGAGTCACACGTCATAGGAACAGATAATTCGTGTGAAGTATAGATCCTTGATGTTGTGTGTATGAGGGCAGGGCCAATTGAACCACATGACACCCAACAAACAATTCAATCCATTCTTCATTCTATTGATGAATACCTTCTTCCCAGAATAACAGTGGTGACATGGTGGCACTTTGCTCTCCAATTTATCACACTAGCTATGATTCTTAGCATTCAAATTGAAGACGCCATGTCTCTAAAAGCAACATGGTTCCTTCATCTGGTTCCAGGACAATAAAATATTAATTTGTTCTTATGTTTGAAGTCATGCAGTGGTGTTGAGTCTTCTTGGAGGGGGTATGCTTATTCCCAGTGTAAAAGCCTACAAAAAGAATTCTAACAAGAAATTTTAGCCTTGTGTCCAGTCCTGCAGGCTGCTCTGCAGGCTGCAGTGCCTTAAAAAGAATTGCTAAATGGTAGTATTATTAAATAGTACTACTGTTACTAACCATCTTTTAAACAAGATTTTTCTTGTGTATAATTGTCTTGCAATATATACTATGGTGATTCACCAGTGGTTTTAGCTGGCTGAGGTTTTCTATTTTATCAAGAAATAACATGATCTAGCCAATACCGAGAGAGTTCTGAGAATCCAAAATTTCTTGGATATTACTCTAAATACCATTATGCAAACGTTTTGAAAAGGTCCTGGTATGACAGGCCTCTTGTCACTTTAGTGAATGTCTGTGTAAGATCAGAAGTTGCAGTGCTATATTGCTGGAGTCCTCCAGTCAACAACAACAGTTGACTTTGATGAGATTCCCCAACGGTTGTAGGTATATTATGTCATATGGCCGACGGTGCTTGGTCGATAGCACTTTACAATGCATTTTATTATAGTTTAGTCTGTTCTCCTGGGTAGTAGTCATTAAGTTAAAAATGTGTTAACATGCATCTCTGAATTTGAGCAAATGAGGGTCCAAGAGCGGTCCATGCTGCTGTATGAGGCTTCCTCTGTCAAATTACAGTGATATAGGTACCTTCTTTTTTCTCTTGAATTGAAAATAGTTTTTTCGTCAGTCAAAAAATAGATTTTATTTCTATTTACAGTTTCCCTTCTCTCTACTCTTCCCACTTCCTCTCACCTCCCTTCCCATCCATTCCAGTTGAGTTCTTTACATCTTTTCTGTATTAGCTATATCAGATATGCAGTTGGTGAAACTTTTTTTTTTCCCCATTCTGTAGGCTGTTTTATCCTAAAGTTATGGAGACCTCCCCAAGGTGTTGTTTTTGGTGATACCTCTCAAAATATTCTTTTATCTTTCAGGATTGTTGTAGGTATCCCTTTTTTTGTGTGTGTTTCCATATGAAGCTGATGTTTTTTTAAGATCTGTGAAGAATTGTGTTGAAATTTTGATGGGTATTGCACTGAATCTGTACATTGCTTTCAAAAGAATGGTCATTGTGTTTACTATATTAATCAATATGCATACCTTCTTAATCTGTCAGAATCATTCATTAATTTATTAATCCAACATGTATTTGTTGAGCTCATGCATCTGGCACTGTGCAAATGTTAGGCTAGGCAAGGTGTTAGAGATTGAGAGAGGGAGCAGATTCTCAAAGCGGTAACCTAAAATTTTCAAATGTAAATGTCCCATTAAATCCTCAAGCTGCTTGCCATGGCTTAGTTAAGAATGAACCAGAAAAGGGGCCTTGAGCTGGTAATTTCTCGTTCCTTCCTGGCCTGAAGCTAGCAAAAGCCACAAAGCTAAAGGATAAACTGCTAACTAAATACAATGAACTAACCCTTTTTTGGTCCAAAGTTAACAAAAGCTGAAAGGTAAATCAGTCAGCTAGCTCCCATCTGAAGTACCATTCTGGGTCATGGGTAACCCAAAATAGCCTTTAACTGATTACAAAGTTAAACCAACAGTGCTGGAATATTTTATTTCTTTCATGGTTGGGAGATGGAATGCACTTTTTGAACCCAAGCTTCACATCATCCTTGCTTGAACGAAATTTCATGTCCTCCTCAATAGAAGCCTCAATGGATAAAGGAGTCAATGACACCAGTTTCCAGTTCACTGCTTTGACTTTTCTTGTAAGGAAGTGTCCTTCCCTTCTCTTCTGGTTTCACTAGAAGCTTCCTTAACCTTTTTTTTTTCTGCTTCCTGTGAGATTCTTTGAGAAAGTCACCTTGGGGAGGTCTCCATAACTTTAGGCTGCTTCATCCAAGATCACAGTGAATTTCTAGTTCTGAAAGTTGTTGAATCCATTTGTCCTAATGGATTTCCTAATGGATTTTATTAGGGCCAAGTGGGTGGGTAGATGGCAAATAATTCCATTGATGAAGGGGGGTTTGGAAAGTGACAAGGGCTCTCTGAAATAAAGGAATAAGCACAGGAAAGCTCACTCAGATTTCATGTTCATGGAGGATCCCCTAGGGAGATGCTTTGGCTTGGTTCTAGTGGATACATGAGGCACAAGATAGGTGAAGGCGGACTAACTAAATACAATGAACTAACCCTTTTTTGGTCCAAAGTTAACAATTTGAAAGGTAAATCAGTCAGCTAGCTTCCATCTGAAGTACCATTCTGGGTCTTGGGTAATTTTTCAGAATTGGGAATATTTCAGAAAGAGGGACAATCTAAGGTTGAATGCAATACTCAGAAAGAAGACAAGTGGGTTCAAATCATGTTTCTCTTCTCCCTGGATGAGCCACCTTTCAGAGGACTCATTAGAAACTCCTTTGCTTACTTCTGATATTGGGTTTGTATGGAGGGTCCTGGTAATCCTGGTGGATTTTTTCTGGCCCTGCTCATTCACTAAGTTCTTGCTTATGCCCTGACTAGACAGCGGTATCTGCGAGAAGAGTTTGTGGAACACTTCTGTCCATAGAGGTCTCAGGCCCAGGGCCCCAGCTGGTGATGAGGTTCCTAAGATCTCTGAGCATGGGGAAAGACTTCAAGTATGGTACTCTTAGGCCACTGCTGGGTGGTTTATGGTAGACAATTCAAATCACTTTTCGGGGCCTGGGAAGACATTGAGGAATACAGACAAGAACATCCTTGTAAGGCAAAGGATGGGACGTGAGGACTGGCTGAATTCTAGTAGCCAGAGAGAGTGGGTATGCATATATTTTAGAGGTATATTGGTTCCAGAAGGGATTGTAGAAGACAGAGAGACATTCACAAGCATTGTGGAGGCTTGGATTAAAGTATAATATGATTTCTTGGAAGTAAACAGTAAACAGTTTCAGCAATCAATCTCGTTTTTTAAACGCTTGGCTGTGTTCACCAAAGCTTATCAATAGCTGTTGTACTAAGTGTTCTGTTCATACAGTTCAGCTTAGTGGGGCCCCATCAGCAGCCCTTCATGGCGAGACCACTCATCCTCGTATCATATGGCTCCAGGGTGATGCCATCTGTGGCAGCTCCTCCCTTCTCACTCACATCTCCGAGGCAGCAACGATGTGTGAATTCATCTTTCTAATTTTCTGTTTATTTCCCATCTGAGTTACAGGCATGCAGATGCTGACAGAACTCTGCTCCCCTTGCTCGCCTCCCCTCTCTTGTAGGGTTTTAGTTTCATCCCAATGTTGTAAAGAAGGCACATGAGAGCCGTCTTGCCCTCTGCTTGGTGTGTGGTCAGTGCTCAGTCCTGCTGTTTGCTGTAATTCTTTTTAGGTTGACTGCGTTGATGCCTGGCGTTTCATCTGCTGTCCTGTCTCCTGTCTTTTCCTTGGGATCATTTCCCTTTCTCCATTCACTCAGCCTTGACAAGCACTCAGAGTGAGTGTCTGCTCTCCACTGGTCTTCGGTTACTCCCCCTGGTTCACCTTCTTTAGGCGGAACTGACATCACAGCATACATACTTCACAGATGGGAAGAATTTAGAGATGCACTGTTCTGCTTCCCCTACAAAGAGATGGGGGCATGGAGGCACAGCTGGTTAGTGGCTGAAGCCAGCCAAGTGTTTTCACCTCTGCTGCACTTCCAGATTCCATGGCGTTGCTAGCATCATCCTTCCTCTTTTGTTGATTGTGTTTTACGACAGATCTAGCTGATGTGTTTTACGACATCTCGATGTGTTTGTCCTCCTTCCTGCTAGGTCCCCTGCACACGTGAACTGGTGTCATGTCTACCCTTCCCACTTCTGTCACATTTCTCACTTTCTTCCCAGTTTAAGAAAGATCTGATTGTGAGCTCACAAGATGCCGTGAAGGGACAGAGTACAAAGTTCAATCCCTGCCTTCAGGAAGCTTGGGGATCATCAGAGAGAAATAACAAAAAAGGACTTTTTTATGTATCACCCTGTTGGTTGCTTACAGTTTTAAGAATATTAACCAGAAACTAAATGGCTCAGACACCTAGGATAGAACCAAACACAACTAATAAACACAAAAAGGGAAGTCATCAAGTCATAGATTGGTGTCTAGCCTAGTTGTCGGAGACCCACAGGCAAACATTAGGTGGAACTCAGGGAACTGGATGGAAGAGGGGAGGAAGGATTGTAGGAGCCAGAGGGGTCACAGACGCCAGGAGAACAGGGCCACAGAGTCAACTGTGAGCTCCTAGGGGCTCACTGAGACTGAAGAGGCAATCACATAGTCTGAGCTAAGTCTTCTGCATACATGGTGTGGCTGTTAACTTACGCGGACTCTTAACAGTGGGAGTGGAGATGTCTTTGGCTTGCTCTTGGAACCCTTTTCCTCCTACTGAGTTGCCTTGTCTAGCCATGATAAGGGAGTTTGTGCCTACTTTGACTGCATCTTGTTATATGTTGCATTTGGTGGACATCCTGGGAAGCCTGCTCTTTTCTGAAGGGAAATGAAGGAGCAGTGGCTCTGGGGGAGATAGGAGGTGGGGGAAGGGACTAGGGAGTGGAGGCTGTATGACAGAAGAATAAATAAAGAGAAAAATAAGATAAATAAAATAAGACAAAATTAAATGCCCTCCCCTCCCAGGAACATTAGATGCGTGAACAGTTCTGTGATGAAGGGAGCATCATTTCCTCATTTTGCAGATGAAGACAAAGATGAGGACAAAGAGAAGAAAAGAAACATTTTTTTTTTTTGGTGTGTAGGTCACACAGGAGGTAAGTGGAGTGAGAAAGCTGACTAGAGGACAAAGGCAGCAGGCTGTGAAGGAAGGTGAGAGTCTGTTACATCCCAGGGTCGTTCTGACACTGATGAGGGTTTGCTGATCACCTAGAAGGCATAGCTTTGGATTAAGAATAGGAAAGAACAGGGACGCTCACGAAGGACTCTGCAAAATGTGAGGAGAACCGTGCTTCACTTGCTTTGTCAAGAGACCTTGAGAGAGAGAGCCTAAGCAGAGCAAGCTTTGGAGACAGTTTCTGTAGCTGACTTCTGTGGATGTATTTTGGTGAATTAGCTTCAGGAATCTATCCCTGTGAACTGGCCACAGGTTTCTGGGAAGCAGGCAGAGCCCTTTCTAAGGTAGAGGTCTTCATTTTTAGGACTCAAATTCCTCCCCAGACTGTAAGGTCCTGTTAGAGCTTTTGTCTTCTTGGATGGGACTGGTTGCTGTCATGCTAACACATCCTATATCACACAAGCAAGTTCCACGATCTCTTGAAGCTTCCTCAGCTCTTTCCCTGCCCATGCCCTTTGTCACTGGACCATGTGGTGCAAGTTCCTTGACCCTTCTCTGTGGGTTTCCTCTGACCCCTAGCAGCCAGGCCAGCCCGAGAAGATGACAAAGAATGGAAGATACGGAACATCTTTTTCCAATAGAGGCAAGGCTGTCTTTACATGAGCCAAGAAATGTACATCTTGTGGCTTTATGGGATTAAATGTGTTTTGGCAAGTACTATACATACAAAAGGAGGTTGGAATCAAGGCAGCTGAACAGGATTTTAAGTTTCTATCATGTTCCCTTTCTGTAGAAGAAGTGATCATTTCAAGATGTATCTTTCTGGTCATCTCATCTGTAAGGAAACAAAGATCACTGTTACTCACAAACATCCAGAATGAGAAACAACCATTGTGATCAAACCACACAAACACATGTTGGGAAGCACCCCTTCTCATCCTCCTTTCTTGTCTTTGCCCCACAAATGAAGAGGCCATGATGATGGCTGGTCCTGATTTTTGCTCATTGTTTACAAATGAGGTTAACACGTTTTAGCCTCTGTACCCTGTTTACAACAAAATCTTGTTGTCCAGCCCTTAATGCTCTTGTGTGGTTTTCACAAAGCTGTTTTTAAGTGATGAGAATACGAAAATGGAAGATATCACAGGGAGGGGGTAGGAGGTGTTAAGAGTGGAGTGACAGAGTTCTTTTGTTTCCTTGGGTGTTGCTGTTTCTTGGGCAATTTGTCAGAAAGCCATTCTTTTCAAGTTCACTTTTAAGGTTGAAAGTGATATAAATAGCCCTTCTGATCATGCAAACTGAGAAAGACTGATCACTGAGCTCAGTTGGGTGGAGCTCTCTGGGTCAGACAAAGCATGAACTGGTTACCCTGCCCATGGAGACCCTCACAACAAGGCCAATGTGCCTGAGATGAGTTCTAGAAACGAATGTTCCAGAGGACATTGTTCTAAAGAAATTATTTGTTTATTTTAACCACCACCCTCTTTTTCACCTCCTGTTCTTTTCTTTTGTTTCTCATCCACATTTAAACTTATGTTGAGGTTTAAAAAGTTAATCAATATATCAAAATGAAAACATTTTTGAAAGAAAAGAAATAATAAACAGAATGTAATCTTGATAGGGGATGTCCTTCTGTATATATGATTTTCTTATTGGTTGATGAGTAAAACAATGTTTGGCCAATAGCCAGTAGAGGCAGGACCCTCTAGGCTGGGCTAGGGGATGAGGAGAATGCTGGGGAGAGAGGCAGGGAGGTGCCATGAGGAGATGTTATGTACGAAAGGAAAGACTAACAGGTCTGGACCCCTCTCTGGTAAGATAAGACCATGTGGAAATACTTAGATTAATAGAAATGGGTTAATAATTAAGACAGAACTACCCAATAAGAAGCCCTAGACATCATCCAACAGTTTATAAATTAATGTAAGTCTCTGTGTGTTTATTTGGGGCTGAAGGGTGGCAGGACCAGTTGGGAACGAAAAACTCTAGTGACATAACACAGATCCCAAAATGGATGAAAATATTTGCCATGTATTTGTTAGACATTGGTCTAATATCTAGAATTCATAAACAACTAAAAAAGTGTAAGCATCCCTACGAGCTAATAATTCACCCAATAAGTAGGCAAACGAATCAAACAGATACTTCTTAAAGAAATTCAAAAATTTATAAATTCCAATACAATGAACATTGAATATTCACACATAAAAAGAGAAAGAAATATGACTGGTTAATACATGAAAACTCTTTAATGTCTTTAGCCATTAAGGAACTGTTGTCCAAACTACCCGATATTTTATAACAACATAATGGCAGATATAACATCAGTGATTAAGAAGACATAAAACAGCCGGGTGTTGGTGGAGAAGCCTTTAATCCCAGCACTTGGGAGGCAGAGGCAGGAGGATCTCTGTGAGTTCGAGACCAGCCTGGTCTACAAGAGTTAGTTCCAGGACAGCCTCCAAAGCCACAGGGAAACCCTGTCTCAAAAAACAAACAAACAAAAAGACATAAAACAACAAAAGTTAGGAAGGAAAGGAACCCATAAATATGGTTAGGTTAGTAGGCATATTTGTCAGTATTCTCTAAAGAAACATATATACAGAAATAGGGTTTATTAGACTGGCTTACATGCTATAGTCCAACTATTCCAAAAGTGTCAGTTTCCCATTGGAAAGTTGAAGAATCCAAGTGTTATTCAGTACACCAGACTGCATGTCTCAGGTGGTCATCTGTATATGATGGAATCCCAAAGAATTAGGCTCTAATGCCAGTGGAAGAATGGATTTACCAGTGAGCATGAGGACAAGCAGGCAAAGAGCAAGATCTTCCATCTTCCACGTCCTGAATATAGGTTGCCACCAGAAGGTGTGGCCCAGCTTTAAGGTGGGTCTTCCCAGCCAAATGATCTAGTAAAGAAAAATCCCTCACAGGTATACCCAGCAGCTTTAGCTTGTGTTATTTCCAGATGTTGTCAAGTTGACAACTAAAAGTAGCCATTACAGTTGGTGAGTAAATTAGCACAGACTCTATGAAAAAAAATTGGATGTGCCTAAAAAAAGATCTCAATATCTCAATATAGACCTATCATTAGATTGAGTGGTACCACTCCTATCCAAAAGACTAGGGTGGTTTACTACAGAGAACTCTGAGTACCCATCTTTATTGAGGCACTCTGCATAATGGCTAAGCTATGCAATAAGCCCAAGTGCCCATTAACAGAAAGGAAGAGAATGTGGAGTTTTATTCAGCCACAAAAAGAATGAAATGGTTGGGGTTGGGATTATCTTGTTAAGCAAGATAAACTTTAATTAGAAAAGACAAAGACAAATAACACATGGAGGGAGGGACAAAAGGAGGAAGGGGTGAAGAGAGAGAGAGAGAGAGAGAGAGAGAGAGAGAGAGAGAGAGAGAGAGAGACTTAAAGTAAATGGAAGACTGTTTAAGAAATGGTCTTGCTGACACTATTTCTGGGGAGATATGAACAAGCTTCTGCTCAGCCCGGCTAGAGAAATGGTGTCAGAACAAAGTAAGGATATCGCCAGATTACATCTTGAAAACCCAATGGCTTTTATTGAGATTACCTCTAGGAATATGGGTGAAGGGTCACTCAACCTTTCTGAACCCGTTTCCTTGTATGTCAACCCATTCTTTTGGTGCGGATTACATATCACAACATAAGCTCAGAGTGAAAGCTGGCTAATGCCCAAGTCTTGTCCAATAGTCAGTCCTTAACTTTTACTGTCTTTTTTTTTATAGTGCTGTTCCTGTCATGGTTTTTCTTGGTAATAGCAAACACATGACAAATAGCACAGTGATTGAATGAGGAGCTAGAGAACTAATGATTTCCTTCTCATCATCGTCTTTTCATTATTTGCTAATGGCAAGTGTAGGAACATATCCTGGTCATCCTGACTCTCCAATCTGTTTCTCAGCAGGAGCCTTGTCATTTAAATCTGACACACATTTTTGTGTAATCCATACATTTGCTACGTGCTAGAACTATGGCTACGTCGACAGAGCCTTGTTCTTACTGAAGTTAATGAAGCCAAGGACATTGCCTTTTCCTACTGGAAGCAAATCCTGTACTTCCAAAGGGAAATCTGAGGATGATGTGTAACATGAGAATCAACGTTTGCTACATTTAGTAGTCAGAAAAAAATTCAAAGTCCTGAAAACTATTCGGCTCCTAGACCATTGCGTGGATGTTGGAACTTAAATTAGATATTGTATCTTTTATTTTACATGTTGTAAGCTTCCTGTTTTCTGGAAGCAGTCACATGCTTGGTTAACAACCATTTCAGTGGCACATGGATACTTGGGTTGGAGCTACCAATCGATGTCAGGGAGGTGATGCTTGTGAAGGCTTGACAGAGGCAACCAAGTTGCCTCTTAGTTGTCTTTAACCTTTCTGGAGGGAGGAAGGGAGGATTTTCTTGTACAGTTGGCACAGTTGGCTTGTACAGCTCGTTTACAGAAACAGTGTGAAGACCCTGAAAAATGTGGATAAAATAACTGCTATCTCATCTCTAGACTTGCCTTGTATTGGAAGGTGGACACATCCACCGTCTCCAGGGCTTCCCTAGACCATGCATGGTAGGACAATGTGTTTTCTTCCTGTCCGATGACTCAGTCACAGATATCCCAGTTATAGAGCATTTTTTTTTCTGCAAGATTCTTCTCATAAAGACTGTGCACAAAATGATCATTTTTCACTGTATCCTGGTTAGGTTCCTGTCAACTTGACACCGGCAGGAGTCATGTGGGAAGAAGGAACATCAGTAAGAAAAATTTCTCAATCAGCTTGCCTTTAGCCAAGTCTCTAGGGCATTTTCTTGGTTAATGATTGAAATGAGAAAGAAGGGTGAGTGAGCCATGGGTGAGGTGGGGTGGGAGTAGCAGCATTTTTCTATGGCTTCTTGATGGAGGAAGTACTTCTGTGTATGTTTATCTTATTGATTGTTAAATGAAGTTCTGTTTGGCCAATGAAACAGCAAGTTAGACAGGACTAGGAGTCAAAGAGGATTCTGTGAAATGTAGTAGAGAAGTGGTGATCCAGGCCGGAAGTGACATAGCAAGGAGACTCATATTTAGCAAGGAGAAACTGGAAGTGTCCCCCTTTTCCCCTTTGCATCCTCCAGTGGCAGGATGTGAGCCACCTACAAGGAGGGACACCAATAAGGCATCCGATAAGTCTTATAAAATATATAGATTTATGATAATTGAGACTGAGCTAACAGATGAGGAATCCTAGTCATTGGCCAAGCAGCATTGTACCCAATACAAGTCTCTCTGTGCATTAATTGGGGCCCTAACTCAGGTGGGCGGCTGGCGTAAAGCGCACATTTGGCAGTGGGGCTCAGTGGCTTTTGGCAGAAAGATTTATCATAACAGCTTCTGGCTCAGTTTCTTCCTCCAGTTTGCTGCCTTCAGTTCCTGCCCTGACTTCCATCAGTGACAGAGTGTGCCCTGAGAGTTGTAAGCTGCAATGAGCCCTTGGAGAAAATCCTCCTTCAACATCCCTCAAGTGGCCTCTACTGATAATGGTAGATGCTCCTTTATCAGAGAGGATATAGGGAAGTTTATTTAGAACTAGCAGAGTATCAGGTGATAACTAGCAGATGCACATAAGGGAAATGTGTTTCCAAAAGGAAGCTTAGTGAGAGTTTTCTGGAAATGCGGATGATGTGTTAGGACCAATTAGTATCCTTGATTCTAATGAGCTACTAATTTGATTTTTTTGGGAGCAAACATTTGGTTGGTCATCTTCTCAAGTTAAAAGCAGAGTAAAAGTTCCTATTCACATAGATGGAGAAATTTAACCTTAATTAACTTGTGTATCCTGAGCCCACCCCAAATCTCCATTCCAGCCTTGTTTCATACCTGGACTTTTCCTCTAGGCACCCTGCTGGTCGGATTTAAATCACTGTGACAGGTTCTGTTTTCCAGGCAATCACCTTATAAAGAGAGCAAGCAGATGTTGGTTCAGTCTGAGAAGTTTCAATCCATGATCGGTTGACCACATTGCTTTGAGGTTTGTCATCCATGAGGTGGGAAGCAAGCTGCAGGTAAACAGAGAGGAAGAAGAGACAGGAGTCTCACAACTGTCTTTGAGGACATACCCCCCAAGGATATCGATACACTCTCCTCTCTAAGCCTAACCTCTGAAATTTCCACCCCCTCCTAATGTCGTTGAGCTCAGACCACACTTTTAACTCTTGGTGGATCACCATCCAATCTACAGAAGGAACTATGGTTTTCTTTACTCCCTTCTACCATAGGACTTTCCCAAATGTCTCTGGAAATATCTTTTTTATTGGCTGCCTGGTAACACTTTGCCATATCATGTCCTTCTAATGTGTTAAATACAAGCTGTCATTTTATTTTCTGGAAATAATCTCTCTTTTCATCTGTGATATGCCATCATTTTATTTTCTGGAAATGACACCCCTTTCATCTAGGATATATTTTTCATGACACTTAGAATGCTATTTTGGCACTTATTTGATTTCTTTTTCTCTCTTCAAGCAAAACATTAAGCTCCCTGAAAGCGAAGATGGCATCTTGCATCTCCAACAGTGTTTTCACTACTAAGTCTGTTTAAGTCACTCACTGAAATATCTGATAATTGAAAGAGACAGAGAATGGGCATGTAGAAACTTCAAAGAAAATTGACTGGGAAACTCTCTAGGCTACCTGGATAAATAAAAAGGCAAGTTGTATGGAGATGCATACATAACACGTTCCCTAAGAATGGAGTGTCCTTAAAGAAGTAGTTATTAAGGATTTAATTTTTAATTGTGTGTATATCTGTTCCTTGTGGGGGATATGTACACATGCCAGGGAGGCACGAGAAGGCCATTGGATCTCTTAAGAGTTGGAGCTATAGGTGATTGTGAGCTGCCTGGCGGGAGACAAAGGAACTCTGATCCTTTGCAGAAGCAGTATGCACTTTTAACTGTGAGCCTTCTTTCCTACCTCAAGAAGTAATATTTCAATGATAAATTATAGGGAGACAATTTATCACAAGTGAAACTAACATTAAAATACTGCCTTTTCCTTTCCTCCTCCTTTGTATAATAATAATAATAATAATAATAATAATAATAATAATAATAATAATAATAATAGTTTTATAGCAGTTACTCTGTGGTCCTCGATGTTCCAAGTATGGTTTGTACGCTGTCTGCATTGACATCACCTGGGAGCTGATTGGAAGTGAACATTGTTGGGCCCCATCCAATGGCTTTTGAATCAAGACTTGCATTTTAACAAGACCCCTGGGTGATTTGTCTTTGCCTTAAAGTCTGACATGTGTGGCTGTTGTTAAAGCCAACCCTTTAATAGCAAGAGCACACCTGCAGGAGATTACGGTTCATGCCTGAACCCTCCCACCTGAAGATATGCTTGATCGATTGAGTAAACATTCCAAGCCACCTCCTTTAGCTTGTCTAGTCTAAACTAGTCCAGTCGTCATGTATCAAAACTACATTATTTAGTCTTTAATGAAGCCATCCCACAGATGCCGTGGGTGAATATAGGCATTCTTGTTTGTCTGCAGTCACACAATAGGGACGTGGAAGCTTAGGGCTAGGTACTTACGCTGACCTGTTTCCTGAAACGTATCTAAGGCACAAAACTGATAGGAAGGGAACTTTAAAACATGCTGGTTTTTATTACTATGACAAGTCTAAGCATTAATCTTATTGTTTACTTCATTACTTTCTAAAGAGTATAAATTCTTGAAAACACGACACACTTGACATATTTATGTAACCAGTATTTGTGTAAAAAGCTCTTACATACTTATAATCCTTCTGGTTTTCACATGAGATTTCAGACAGTGCTACATCCCCCGTGGATGCTCACGCAGTGCTCTGGATTGCAGCATGATGAAATGCAAAGATATATCGAGAGGAGGGGAAAGTGGGCCTGAGCCTGCTGATCCTTACGGTTCTATGAACCTTGCATTGACCCACGCCCATCACTGTAATGCAATTCAGGAGACAGAGTGAGTTTACAGAGAAAAGAGATCTATTTAGCTCCGGTGTGGAGCTTGACTGTTCAGAAGTCCCGGCTTTGGCAAGGGCTCCACAGCCAAGAGCAAGAATACGTGTAGAAACAAGAGGCTCTTCAAGGTGACAGGAGGGCCAAGTTGTGAATCAGGTGCTGGGTTCCTTCTCGAAACTTTCTCTTGCAAGAGCTCACTGTGTGACAACTGATTTTACATTTTACCCAGTGATCTAAGGAGGTATCATCTCTTATAGAGAATTTCTTATCACGGAAACACAGAGGACTGAGCCCTTTGTATGTGAACTGTTAAGGGACAAACCACATACAGAGCACAGAAGACCTCCAATGTAGTGTGCACTGTCCCCGGGCCTGACTTCTGAAACAGGTTTGGGTCCACCAGACTAGCTGTTGGGAGTCAGTTCAGTAGATGCATGAAGAGAATGAGCATCAGTTGATGTATGAGAGTGTCACTATGCCACAAGTTGATGTATGAAGAGAATCAGAATGCCATTCCACGTGTTGATATATGAAGACTACCAGAATGATATGAGCTGACGCATGAAGAATGTCAGCATACACACAGTTGCTCTAAAAGCAGCCACCAATTAAGAAAGTATTCAAGCTCAACATTATATAATTTCACATTCCGCAATTTACTATCATTTTCTATAATTAAAATTGGGTTAGTCTGTCATTTCATAGATGTAATACTGTTAATATGAATGACAAGACTGTGCTTCTCTCTGCACAAGTGTGTAACAACTCGGATGCCCATTGTTAGTTACCATTACTCTAGACCTCATAGGAATCAATCTATTTAATTCCATGCTAAGCCAATGCAGTGAGCCAGTACTCAAGGGCAAAAAGGGTAGAACCAAACACAAGTGGCAAAAAAAAAATCAGTGAAATGATTCTTCATGCTATTCTGCTATACACATAGATCAGTGCCTTGTCCAGGTTTCATCAGAGAGAGGCTTCCTCAGTCAGCTGATGGGAGCAGATGCAAAGATCCGCAGCCCAACATTATACAGAGAGAGGCTAAACTGGAGGCTTCTATCAGGTCCTTCAGGTCAGAGGTCAGGGAACCCTGTGGAAGAGGGGAAGTAAAGATTGCAGAGGGAATTGAGGACTCCAGGGGAACACGGTCCACTGTGTCAACTAAGCTGGGCTCACATGGGCCCAGCGACTGCAGCAGCAAGCATGGGGCATGCGTGGGTCTGGACCAGGTCCTCTGCATACATGTTATGGCTGTTAGCTTGGTGTTGCTGTGGACTCCTAACAGTAGGAGTGGGTGTATCTCTGCCTTTTTTTGACTGCTTTTGAGACTCTTTTTCTCTGATTGGGTTGACTCATCCATCCTCACTCTGAGGGCTTTGGTCTTGTCTTCTTTGGTCATGTCTCCTGGAGGCCTGCTCTTTTCTGAATTGGAAATGGAGGTAGAGTGTATCTGGGTTTGAGGGGTGTTGGGGTAGATCTGGGGGAGGGTAGGAGGAGTGGCAGGAGGGGAGACTGTGGTTGGGATGTGTTTAGTATGAGAGAAGAATGTGTTTTCAAGAAGGAATTGTGTATAGGTGTAAACTTGTCTATCTTTATATGACATCCAAGTAGATGAGTGTGTGTACAACAAAGGGGACCCAGGAAAGAGGAAGAGGGGGGAGTGGGAGTTTATGGATGAACACACTCAATTGATAGTATATATTTGTATGGAAATGAATGAAAAATATAATTTACAATCATGAAAAAAATCAAAGAAATAAATGGAACTCAGTAAAGCAGAGCCCTCCCCGTTTACAAGGAACATCACGTCTACTATGAAAAGTGACGGATGTTGAACACCTGTGGTGCTCTGACCATGCAGAGGCAAACACAGTCATTTGTCCCTCGTTTAGGGGCTACTGTGCAAGGATCAAGAGTGTTCAGCTGTCTCATATTTCTGTCAAAGTGACCTCCCTGGGAAGAGGCGAGGACTCACTAATAAGACATAAAAGAACTCCCATGGAGCTTTAATTTATTGTCTTGATTTTCAAAAACTTAACATACTGGACAAATACCCATAAACATAAACTGGTAATTTTGTTTGAGGTAACTGCAGAATATCGAAAACCCTTTGGGTGATTTTAGCTTAGACTAAATCAAAGCAAAGCTGAAACCACCATTGGCCCAAATATTCTGATCAATGGACCAACTAAGCCCAGGGAAAACACATAATCCCATTCAAGAGTTCATATCAACAATTAGGGTTTTTGACCTTGATGTTGGATCAGGGCAGCCCAATGGAGTCATTTATCCAATTAACAATTTGTCAAATAACAAATGACTGCCCTTGATAGTTCATTTGTTCAGCCACTAAAGTTCGACATGTTCTTCGATCAGACCACAGTAATGCAGGTGGATTTATATCTATAATTTCTCCCAGTGCAAAAGTATAAGAGAAACATAGCCTCCTCCCTCAAAATGCTCTCAAACTAATTCTGGAAATAATCTCAAGAACAGGACTGTAAAGGAGACAGTCAGGAAATCTCACAAGACTTAAAATTTTGTTCTCCCAAGTTTAGAATTGCTACTAATAATGAATTTCATTAATATTTTCTCTCTTCTGATTCTTATTTTTATTGCCATAGCATTTCTTACCTTAGTTGAATAAAAACTCTTAGGTGAAACACAACTACAAAAAGCCCTAATATTATATGAACTTGTGGGTTCTTCAACCACTCACATATGTGACAAAACCACTTATTAAGGAACGTTTATGACCCCCAATATCCTCCACTTCACTATTATTGCCCTTAATATTATTTATCCTTAACACTAACTTTCACCCTGTGAATTGCCGTATCAACATCCCACCCCCTAACTAATTGAAACATAGTTGTTCTAGTTATTCTAGACATACCAAGTGTGTCTATTCAAATTGATGCTCAGTTTGATCATCAAATATTCTCTCCTTGGAGTCCTTTAAAGCAGTTGCCCAAACAATCACCTATGAAGTTATTCTGACAATTGTTCTCTTACTGGCCCACCTCATGAACGGTTCATTTCCCCTTCAGTCCTGATTTTTAACCCCAGAGCCTTCAAGACTTTCAATTCCAACCTGACCACCAGCTGTAATATGATTCATCTTCAGCTTAACAGAAGCTGAGTTCTTTTTGACTCAGAGAGAGGGTGAGTCAGAACTTCTCTCAGGTTTTAATGCTGAATATGCTGCTGGCCCATTCACACTCATTTTATAGGCAGATATACTAAAATATTACAATAAGTTCTCTTTCATCAATTTTGTTCCCAGGAACCCGTGATAGCTCCCCACAATCCAGAATTATTTACTATGCTTTTCATAATCAAAACATTGCTTTTTTGTAATTATTAGGTATTTATTTGGGAAACACTTACAAAGATAAGAGTAAATAACCACCTTGGTCTTCCTGCTCCAGAGGACGTAGTATCTGCTCTTCTGATGCTCTCAAGGAAACCCAAGAGAGCTCTAGCCAGCCCCTCCTCTAACTTTTTAAAATTTAAATTAGAAACAAGCTTGTTTTACATGTCAGTCCCAGTTCCCTCTCTCTCCCCTCCTCCCTGCCCTTCACCAACCCCCATCCCATCCCCTTTCTGCTCCCCAGGGAGGGTGAGGCCTTCCATTGGGGATATTCAAAGTCTGGCATATCATTTGGAGCAGGGCCTAGGCCTTCTCCCCTCCTCCCCTCTCCCTGTGTGTCTAGGCTGAGAGCGTATCCCTCTATGTGGAATGGGCTCCCAAAGTCCACTCGTGTACTAGGGATAAGTACTGATCCACTACCAGAGGCCCCCTAGATTGACTAGACTTCCAAACTGACATTCTCGCTCAGGGGTTCTGGAACAGTCCTATGCTGGTTTTCCAGCTATCAGTCTGTTCAGGTCAGCTGTTTCTGTGGGTTTCTCCAGCCTGGTTTTGACCCCTTTTCTCATCACTCCTCCCTCTCTGCAACTGGATTCCAGAGTTCAGTTCAGTGTTTAGCTGTGGGTGTCTGCTTCTGCTTCCATCAGCTACTGGATGATGGCTCTAAGATAGCATTTAAGGTAGTCATCAATCTCATTATTGGAGAAGGGCGTTTAAGGTAGCCTCTCGACTATTGCTTAGATTGGTTTGGGGTCATCCTTGTAGATCTCTGGACATTTATCTAGTGCCAGATTTCTCTTTAAACATATAATGGCTCCCTCTATTATGGTATTTCTTTTCTTGCTCTCCTTTTTTTCCCCCTGAGTCAATCTTCCTGCTTCCCCAATTCGTCTGAATTTAAATGTCCTATCCAGATTTTTGATATGAGTAACTTACACATTTACCATGAAAAATATTTTCTTTCACTAATGTTAGCTTTTTTTTTTATATGACACATCTCAATTCCAATTTTCTTAGCAAGCATCCCACTGTACTTATAGAGATATATCTGGCAAAAGAGTTACTTTGATAGAGTAAATTATAGAGGTGTAAATCTTCTCATTTTTAGGACAATAGGAGTTGAACCTATACCTACAAATTCAAAAATCTCCATGCAACCCTTATGCCTTATCCTGTTCTACCAGGTCATCTAATTAAGCTCTTGGGCCCATACCCAAAAAATGTTGGTTTAAATCCTTCCAATACCAATTAATTCACTAGCTTTGCTTATCATCTACTTTGCTAGATTTCAGGACCTATAGTCATGATACTTAATCTCCTAATATGAAATGGATAGAAATAAGCCTATTATCTATTATCTCTCTAATCACTGGCAAGTGAAGCCTATGGTCTATAGAAGCCAGTAATAAAATGATTTCTAATACAAGCAACAGCCTCAATAATTTTTCTGTTTCATTATATTACATTATAAACAACTAAGCATATGGGTTTTTCAATCCCAGACACACAGTTCTCTGTTTACTCTAACCTTCATCTCTCTAGGAATAAAACTTGGATTATCCCCATCCCATTGTTGATTACCTGAAGTAACTCAAGGTATTTCACCCCAAACTGGCTTAATCCTCACATGACAAAAAGAAATATTGCCCTATTCAGTATTTGAGGTCACTGGCAGTGGGACCAGGATCTATCCCTAGTGCATGAACTGGCTTTTTGGAGCCCATTTCCTATGGAGAGATAGATACCTTGCTCAGCCTAGACATCCCCCAACCTGGTGATAGGACAGACTTGACTCTCCATGGGAGGCCTTCTGCTCTCTGAGGAGCAGATGCGGTGTGGGGTGAGCAGAAGGTGTGTGTGGGGGAACAGGAGGAGGGGAGGGCGGGGGAACTGGGATTAGTATGTAAAAAAATAAAATTTAAATTTAAAAATTGCCCTATCATCAACTCGACTTAAAATTTATGAATTCATCAACATTAACTTGGTTTTTCTCCCCACAATCCTATCTATCCTAATTGGAGGTTGAGGAGCTCTCAACCAAACACAATTGTAAAAGAAAATCATTTTAGCTGATTCTTCCATTGCTCACATAGAATGAACAATTTCTATGCTTCCACATAAACCGACTTTCGAGCTTCTAAACATAACCATTTATATTCCTTTTAGCAACTTCAGTGTTTATTTCATGCCCATCTTATTCCTTTACATCTATTACCCCCATCTTTCTCTGACAAATATGAAATAAAATACCTACTATACTATTAATCTCCTTTATGCTTCTCCTACTACTTGGAGGTCTCCTTCTACTCACAGGATTGCTGCCTAAACGAATCATTACTGAACTAATTAATAAAAAAGAGCAGCATCTATAGCTGTAATAAGTCTACTTAACCTATTCTTTTACATAGGCCTGATTGATGCTACATCGCCATTTCCCAAGCAACCAACATTAAATGTTTAATCACAAGGCAAATACAAACAACGAAACAAAACAACAAAATACCCCATCTCCCCTCCTTCGTTATCTCAAGTACTTTAACCCTTCCTCTCTCCCCTGGATTAGTTCTGTAAGCTAGAATTTCAGAACAATGCCAACCTATAAGGTTTGACTTCCACTGCCTAATGCTATCTAAAGTCTGTGAGTCTTCATCTTACATCTACTGAGAGCAAATCAATGACTTTTATAAAGCTAAGTCCTCTCCTAGACTGATGATGGTAATTAAACCCATGAATGAAATTTTAGTTACCCTGTCACGGACTTCATTCTGTGGCTCCCATTTTCTTCTCTTTACCTTTTTCTTATCTAAATGTAACTATTGCGTTGCACTGGGGGATAGGGCTTTAACACATGAATTTGAGAGAAACATCGTATGTTCATGCCCCCCCCCCGCCGCCCAATTATTATCTTTCTTCAAATAGCGGCGTCTGCTTATTAGGTCCTGCTATTCAAATGCAAGGTGTTGTATTTGCATGTATTTTGTATTGCCATCTGTGTTAGGGTCAGTCGTTTCTTGTCATTATTGTCCCAGGCATGTGTGTATACTCAAATCAACAATAAGGATCTCTTTATTTCGGATTCTAAATTGAAGAGTGTTCCCTGCTGCATCAGAGCCTGTGGCTTCTTCCATATCCTACCATTGATGCTGTTGTCCATTTCCTATGACCATGACTCAACAGTGCAGCAACCAAAACCTGTGGCCTTTGTTTGTGGATCACTTTAAGGCCTGGGACATCCACTTCCGGGCGTGGCATCATTTGGGAGATTGACTTAAGCACAGAGTCATGGGAAACAACAGAGGCCAGGAGTGACAACTGATACAAGTGACAGAGTGCACAGTGCCACCTTGCCTGTAAGTTTGAGCTGGCATCGCTTCCAAGCTCTGCTGCTGTGTAGCTGCAAGGCTTCCTGTCGTAGTTTCTCATCTGTATAGCATTGTGGAAGCATATAATCTCTAGGGTTCCTTCCAGGTTCCAAGTCTATAAATTTAATGCTAGCCTGTTTTGCATATGTTCATTTCATGAAGAAAGGGAGTTCTCTGAACTTGAGCAATGGGATTAGTAGAAGGATGATGGCTCCTCAAATGGACAGTTACTCCTTTGTTTTGCATAACCAATATGGAATTCATTGCTGACATTTAATCACCAGCATCTGGCTGATAAGTGGAATTATGATTTCCTTTCTTTCTTCCCAAACCATAGTGAGGAACAGTCACCCCATGGGGAAGAAATATTTTGGAGCAATGAGAGAATTTCAACATAATAGTAAGAAGGTTTTTTGGCAAAACATGAAAGAAATGAAATAAGTTGTGTCTTTGGGATTTATAATGTTGATAGGATCTCTTCGGAGGAAAAACTCATGTACAACACACACAGAAGCCGTCCTGTAGCTGAGCAAAATTCTTTTGTTTTGCCACAAGGGTTATTAGTGACTGAATGTATGTATATATATGTATATGTGTACATATATGTGTATAAAATTAGTCACGTAGTTGAAACATGAGTAGGTCAGTGTCATGGTTTGAATGAGACATGTGCAGCCCCCCCTCCCCAGTAAGGTCATGTATTTGCACATTGGGACCCCACAGGGTGGTTCTATTTGGGAAGGTTATGGAATCATTATAGAGGAAGAAGGAGTTTTCTGGGGTTGGCCCTTGAAATCTTAGCTTGGCCACGATTTCTGTTCTTTCTCAGTTTCTGGACTGCTGATGCAATGTGATGAGCTAGCTTCATGGTGTCCCATACACATTTCCCACTATGACATGCTGTGGGACTATATTCCCTTTGAGACTGTACGCCAAAGCAAGCACTTTCTCCTTAAAGTTTCCCCTGTCTGCGTATTTTATAACAGACAAGAGCAAAGTAACTAATATGGACTGGAAGCTAGGAACAGCAGATGACGTCAAGTACGCTACGATGGGATCTTAAACCTTTTACACTTAAACCTTTTCTATGTTGGAGAAACTAAGATCCACTTGCACAATGTATAGCCCAGGAACTCCGAACCTAATGTCCAGTCCACTGCCATGTGCAAATATGTGTTTGCACGTGTGTGTGTGTGTGTGTGTGTGTGTGTTTATGTGTTCAAGTGTGCACGCACATATATGTATTCATGTGTCTAAGTGTGTGCGCACACGTGTACCTGTGTGCATATGAATGTGTGTGCATGTGTCTGGGTGGCAGTATATGCTTGTGTGTATACATGTCTGTGGATTCTTCTGCTCATGCACACATTAGTGAGGGCAACTGTGAACACATGTATACAGGTGCATGAGTGCATTTGTGTACGAACAGTTAGATGTTTGTGTGTAACTCACTCTCTCTCTCTCTCTCTCTCTCTGTGTGTGTGTGTGTGTGTGTGTGTGTGTGTGTGTGTGTGTGTGTATTAGCTTTTTTTTTTTTTTGGTTTTTCAAGACAGGGTTTCTCTGTGGCTTTGGAGGCTATCCTGGAACTAGCTCTTGTAGACCAGGCTGGCCTCAAACTCACAGAGATCTGCCTGCCTCTGCCTCCCAAGTGCTGGGATTAAAGGTGTACACCACCAACGCCCAGCTGGCATTTTGTATCTGAACAGATAGCAGAAGGCTTTAAAATTCTGCCTGTATTGTGAGATTAGGTACCCGATATGTAATGTGTAATGTGTAATGTGTAATGTGTAATATGTGATGTGTGGTGTGTAACACAGCTTGATATCAAAGCCCTCCGTGTACGGTGGCCAGGGGTAGGAAAATGGAAAAACAGGCAATAAGGCCCTCAGTAGTCTGGCCTGTGTCCCTACTTGTTCTGGTCTGCACCTGTCTGGATGAATGGATTTATTTTAGAAATGTGTAAAAAGTGGGTTATATGGACTTGGAGAAAGTTCTAGCATGTCCCCAGTGCTAAGTGTTTACGAGAGGAATGCATAAATGAATACCAAATGTATCCTGGGAGTGGAACTTGCAAGACTGTGTGGCTCATTTTCGTTTTGATATTCTTTCTGGTTTTAGATTTTAGAGAGGCTCCTTCAGGGATAATTTCTATTCCCAAGACCCATCTTGGTCTGTGAGTGGGCACTTAGGCTGGCTTTGGGACCTGGGTGCTAATTTAGTGTCACACTGAATTTAGTGTTACATTCTGAAGAGACTTTGGAGGAAAATGCAGTGGAGAGGGACTGTCCTAAACTTGGGTGTAGCAACATAGGACCCATTCTCTTCCCAAGCACAGTCCGGCGGTAGGACTGTTAACCAGGGGACAGGTTCCCGGACAACAGCCACTATAAAGTGATCTCAGCCCCATCCCTTTATTCTACCCTTGGGGATAAGAGTGGTTGACAAGGAAGGTACAAGCCAGGCCAGGCAAGCTAGGGGACACGAGTATGAGAATAAGTCCACTTCTACCTAGTCACACTTGTTTCGCTTATGGAGATGTATTTGACCAATGAATAAGACATTCCCTGGCTTCTTGTCAAATAGCCTCGGGATTCATTCAGTATTAAGTCAGGTTTTCTAGAACATTTGTGTCTGCAGAAGATTTAAATTCTTAAACATCTGGTGTTATCAACGGAGCTACCACAGGCTATACAGCTCCTGCAGCTTGGAGTAGTGAACATGTCCTGTAGGCAGAACTTAAAGAAACGTTGTAGGAAATGGGTAAGAACAAGAGAGGGCTGGCATTTCAAATGAGGGACTACCGCCCACATGGACTAAGAATATCTCTCATAATTAACTTCTGCAGGCTAATTCTACCTGCTAGCTGCCTATTCCCAGGGATTCATGGTTTTACAGAAAGCAACCACCTGGAAGGAGGCACCTCTTACAGATGTTTTGGGGTGGGAATTCTGAAGTCTGGGAGACCCAGGTTTGAATTCTCAAATCTCTGTGCCCTTGGTAAAGTTGTTTATGTCTTCCAAATTTTGTTTTCCTCACCTGTGTGAGTGGGATGATTTTACCCACACATGCATAGCTTGTTCATGAAGGGTATTGGGTATTACGGTTTTGTAAACTTTTCCAGGTTTTAGTAGCAAGATTAATCTGGCCTCTCCATTTGAGTTCAGAGAAATTTCATTTATTTAATAATCTGGAAGAATTTGCTTAAGGTAGAAAATTTTTTTTTACATTTTCTAATAATATAATAGAATCATAATCACTGCATATTAACACAGAAATTATTTCTAATTCACTGTAGATCCATAGGGTTCTATACAGGACTCCTTGGAAAACAGTCAATCAAACAATAAAGCCTGTTGTCTTTTTTTAAAGAAAAGGTTTTAAATTTTTTTTATTTTAATTAGAAAGATTATTTTACATGTCAATCCCAGGTCCCTCTCTGTCTCCTCCTCCCCTGCCTTCCCAACTAACACCTACCTATCCCATACCCTTTCTGCTCCCCAGGGAGGGTGAGTCCTTCCGTAGGGGGGGTCTTCAAAGTCTGTCATATCCTTTAGGATAGGGCCTAGGCCAACCCCCTTGTGTCTAGGCTCAGGGAGTATCCCTCCATGTGGGATGGGCTCCCAGAGTCCATTCCTATGCTAGGGGTAAGTACTGATCCACTACAAGGGGCCCCATAGATTTCCAAGGTCTTCTCACTGTCACCCACATTCATGGGGTCTAAAAGTTTTTAACAACAAATTTAACGCTCTTACTGTTGAGACCAAAATATATGATTATGTGAGCTTCCTGCAGGGTGAGTGTGGTCTAGACAGACAGCCGTGTTGATCTACTGTGTCTGCCTGGATGAGACTGCCCACAAGCCTGGCCGTGCCACCTCATGTGCTGACAATGGAGTTCTGATGAATTTATCCCACGTTTAACAAATACCTATGAAAGCTGAGACTCAGGCATGTCAAGGGAGCTGCAAAGATCACAGATAACAGAACCAAGCCAGGATGCTAACTTAGCTAATTTGAATCACATCCCATGATGCCTCACCAGCTCCCATGCAGAGTGTTAGAGTTCAATGAGTCAGTTGTTCTGCATCTTCTGTGGGTGGCACTATTTTTCCTGGCTGCCACAGCAGGTACCCGGAGACGGGCTTAGAAAGCCAACTCGGTGTCAATCACTCAGGTTTCATTGTGTACTTTTGAGGCTGTATGCAAGAGTACTTGCAAAACAAACAGACAAACAACAGCAACAACAACAAAAGGGGCTGGGTGCATTAGAAAGCTTTAGGCAGGAAGAGGTTCACTTGAGAAAGATGGGAGGATCCCAAGGAGCACTCATCTCCAGTTTGCTATGGAGCCAGAACCCGTAACTTCCAGTGAGTGTTTCGGCAAGTCATCCATCTCCCCTAATCACGGATGACATGAGATTAAGCAACTCTTCCCTGGGAGCTCTCTCTTGGCCTCTGATGGGTTCTCTCACATTTATGAGGTAACATTTGGAAAACATCAAAGTGAGGGCGAATTACTTGGCAGATGAGTGAGGCAACACCCTGTTTTGGTGGAAAGTGGCTCAGAAATCAAGGGGACCTTGGAGATGACAAGGACAGCTTTCTCTTGTTCTTTGGTCTTAATTATCTTGTCTAGTAAAGGAGTAGTGGAGTTTGAGGAAGCAGACTGTGGGATTTCATGGTGGAGAAGCCAGGGGTGCTGACAGCACCAGCAGAGACACAAACAATCAGATCTGGCCAGTCAGTGAGTGTTTGTGGAACTGACATTGGCTGAATATGGGTCTTCGCAACAAAATAAACAGCACCTTATCAAATGCTCATATTGAAGTTTTTACCATGTGATGTGGTGGTGCTTGGAGGTGTGGCCTTCGGAGACAATTAGATAAAGTCATAAAAGCTGGGTCCTCACAGTGGAGCTAACAATCTCCTAGAATACTGATGGGGACACACCTTTGGGTTTGTG
Organism: Cricetulus griseus; assembly: GCF_003668045.3. Taxonomy (NCBI): domain Eukaryota; kingdom Metazoa; phylum Chordata; class Mammalia; order Rodentia; family Cricetidae; genus Cricetulus; species Cricetulus griseus. The sequence goes on from NC_048603.1 coordinate 30,225,971, forward strand.
AGGGCATTTCTAGAGGGTTAACTGAGTGGAAATGAACTCCTCAGAATGTGGGCAGGCCATCTTATGATCTGATAGAATAAAATGGAAAAGGGAAGAAAGCCAGAGTAACCAGCATTCCCCTTTCTCTGCTCCCTGGCCAGCTGTGTGGTGGACTGTTGTGCTCTGCCCTCACCACTGTGACATACTCAACTCTCCGAAACTGTGAACCCAAGCAAGTGTTTCTTCCCTTACACTGTAGTCACAGTGATGAAAACAGGCAGCACAAGAAATATTGGTTCCAGGAGTGGGGTCACGATTGTGACAAAACAGATATTGTGGTTCTTGGACATTTGAATTTGGTGGCAAGAATTTCAGGCAATTTGAGGATTCAGGTTAATAAAACCCTAGCATCCTGGAACACAAACATAATTAGGGTTTTTGATGGGAGCTCAGAAGGTCAGAATGCCAGCAGGGATTAGGGCAGAGAAGACCAGCTCCAGGAGATTTCAGGTGGGAATACAAATGATATTGGGAATCGGACTAGAGGTTATTCCTGTTATATTCTGGTAAAGAGTGTATCTGCATTTTGTTCATGTCCCAAAATTTTGAGAGAGGCTGAATTCAAAAGTATTGGACTAATTAATTTTTTAGTAGAAATTTCAAGATACCATAGCATTGAAGCTGTGGTGTGATCATTGCTAACTACTTTATCCAGATTATAGGGAGAATGGAAAGCAAAACCTTAGGGGAAGGATTTGAAAAAAATGGCAATCTGGTCAGAAAAGGAGGAAGTCGTGAAGAAGAAGGGTTTGGCTATTAATGAAAGATGAAGGATTTTTCAGTGATATGATAATGGGGAGGGTCAAGGATATTTTATTAATGGACATGACCCCACTAACTGTAGGCTTTAGTGTATAAAACTGTAAACTAATTTGAAAGACTAGTCCTTGAGGAGAGAGAGCTGTTGGTGTACCCCATATGACAGGACTGCTAAAGGAAGGGTTACCCTAGGTTCAGCTATCCAGGCTCTTAGAAACCGCATCAGCCATAGTCCAATGGAGCCCACATACCCTTTTTTTTAATGTAAATAACTTAACTAACTTAAAGTTCTATTAGTCCAAAATTATTTGAGCTAGTCTTATTTGCCAAAGACTTACTTGAACTTTCACTACACCCCTGAGTTAGCTAACACAGCAGTATATTCCCCACGGTGAAGCTATTTGAGGTTGCTGTCCTTAACCTCTTTTCTAGATTTTTTATTTGAATTAGAAACAAGATTGTTTTACATGAAATCCCAGTTCCCTTCTCCCTCCCGTCCTCCCCTACCACCCCCTCCCCAACTAAAACCCTACCTGTCACATATCCTTTCTGCTCCCTCTGGATGGTGAGGCCTTTCATTGGGTGTCATCAGAGTCTATTGTATCCCTTGGGATAGGGCCTAGGCCCACGTGACTTGGCTCAGGGAGTATTCCTCTATGTGGAATGGGCTCCCAAAGTCCACACCTATGCTAGGGATAAGTACTGAACTACTATAGGAGGTCCTGTAGATTTCTGAGGTTTCTTCACTGAAATTCATGTTCCTGGGGTCTGGATCAGTCCCATGTTGGTATTCTAGCTATCAGTCTGGGGACCAAGACTTCCCTGATGTCCAGGTCAGTTGTTTATGTAGGTTTAACCAGCCTGGTCTGGACCCCTTTGCTCTTCACTCGTCTGCATCTGGATTCCAGTTCAGTTCAGTGATTAGTTGTGGGTGTCTGCTTCCACTTCCACCAGCTGCTGGATGAGGGCTATCGGGTGGCATATAAGTCAGTCTCATTATCAGGGGAGGGCATTTAAGGTAGCCTCTCCTCTGTTTCTTAGATTGTTAGCTGGTGTCATCTTTGTAGATCTCCAGACCTTTCCCTAGTGCCTGATTTCTCTGTAAACCAAAAATGTCTCCCTCTATTATGGTATCTCCATTCTTGTTATCTTCTATTCTTCCCCTGACTCAACCTTTTTGATAGCAGAACTTGGCATTATATGCACAGCACTGATTTTAAAGACATAGAGAATGAAAGAGTTACAGTACCATAGAGACTTTGACTGAGAAATTTAAGGACGAATTGAGATACTAGAAACTGTGAAAGAGGGTTGTATTTTTGGGGGGAGAACCCATGAAAGAACAATGAGTAAAAACCTGTGAGTGAATTCCAAGCTGTAATGGAGACTCCTGGGTACTGGAGATGGTAGGGACATGAGACTGTGGAACAAAGCTGAAGGCAAATAGGAGCCAGCTCTAGAGAGAGGCTGCATGTATTGTAAACACAGAGCCCTCGGGATGGGGATACCCAGGCCTACTGGAGTTCATAATAGGATGCCGTGTGTCTGGGATTCTGGACATATAGGGATGTGATTCACTGTTTGTCCTGCTGGGTGTCAGTCTTGCTTTGGTCTTACCCTTCCTTCCTATGTCCTTCTTCTTCCTTTTTAGGATGGTAAAATTTACTTTGTTCCATTTTATATTGAAAATATGTAGACTTTTTTTAAAGGAGCTTACAGTTAAGAGTTTGCTTGAGTAACAGTAGAGACTTTTCTTACTGGCTTTTAAACATGTTGCAACTCCTGAGCCTTTGGACTTTGAACCTCTGGAGACATAGTATGGAATGTCACGGTTTCAAAGTAGTAAAGTTGGGTATTAAGTTATCAAAGAGTGGATTTACAATGTTTAATCTTCATTGTCAGCTTGACTGGATTGGGCATCACCCAGGAGACTGAAACACACTTCTTAGTGTGTCTGTAAGGGGTTATTTCAGGAGACATAACTGAAGCACGGGGTCACACTCTGAGTGTGTTTGTGTCTACTGATCTTACTATGGTACCAGACACATTCAGGATGGATCTCTCTTCCTCCGTTTCTTCTTTCAGAGGTATGCCTCAACCTCATGTCAAGTCCCACTGGTGCAAAACTAAGTACTATGCCAAGAAGGGACACTGGGGGACTTGCTATCCTGCCTGTCCCTACTTTGGTAATGCATGTAGGAAGGCCACATGAGTAAACAACTCTGGACCTGTGAGAAAAAGCCATGTAGAGTACTAAGTGCTTTGTGGTTTGACATAGCATCTAGAACTACACAAGACAGGAAATAAGACCCAAAGGGAAAAACCACAGAGCTTCTGGAGCCATTTTATTGTTTTGTGCTAGAAATACTGCATCTGCACCTAACTAATGTACTGTTCAGCATCCTACAAGGTAAACCCGTTCAGTCTTTCAAAATCACGTCTAAGACATTGTAAGGAAGAGAAAGTGGAAGGCTCATTTAGACCCTACCCCATCCCTGGGAAAAAATGCCAAAGACCCACCTGTGTGATTTGTATGTCCAGCTCTTGGCCTGTGTTAAGATGATGTATTAACAATATTTATCACGGCAGCATCAACAGATGGAAGGATGTCATCATCTAAGATGCTGTGATAAGTGCTTTAGGAGCACTGGTGAGTCTACGCCTTCACAGCTCACACCAGTCTGCAAACCATTCCTCCTTCTCCTGTACCATTCCAGGGGCTATCAAATGGAAGCCCCCCTCCTCTTTTATTTGCCCATCAAATATGATTTTCAACGTGATTATTCACAAGGTAAAATGAGACGATTTCATTGTTCTCCATCTTCCTAAGGCTTTATGTCTCGCACTGTGAAACTCAAAATCTTCCCTAGGCCCAGAGTCCCTACCATCCTGGGCAATCTTTAAGTACTTTAGCTCTAACTTCAGGCACCCTGGACTCTTTTGTGGTCTTTATGAATTACAGCGTATGTCTTGCCTCTGGGCCTTTGTGTTTCCTATTCCTACTAGCTAGAATTTCCTGGTGTGTCCCAGCTCTTGGAATAGTCTTTAGAATGTGTTGTCTGGTCTAGAAAGAACAACGAGATGATACATTCCTATCTTTATTTTCTTCTACTCAATTTGATTTTTTTTTCCAGAAAGTGTTTATTACCTAAGAAGATAAATGGGGAAAATGGCTAGATGAAATAATGAAATCTGATAGTGTGATAAGTGACCAGTCTCACTTGGCCTGAGAGAAGCAGGGTGAAACTTAAGTCAGGAGAGAATATTGAAGTGGATTTTATGCACAGTAGGTCAGGTATTGTCTTCAATACTCCTTATAAAGATTTTGCCAGTATCTGAAGGTGTTTACCAGTCACACTAAGGCTGTATTTGAATCACATTATGTGTGTGGATATATATATATATATATATATATATGCGTATATAAACATGTACACATACATGCATATATATACACATGTACACACACACACACACACACACACATATATATATATATATATATGTCTACACACATGTACACGTACATGCATATATACTTATATTTGTCACGGAGTTGTCTGAAACATTAGTGATAAACAGTATTTGTTTTCTTTTTCTTTAAAGTCTTGATACTCATAAGGGAAGAAGAGATTCATTTATTTTGTAATATTCTCTATGCTGACTGGATCAGTCTGGGATTCCCTCCCCTCAAAGGATAGATGAGATAAAACATGACGAGCATATGTGATGTGGAAAGAGAGCCAGAACACTGAGCTGAGTGAAGACTCTTTCTTCTTTGCAAGCTTCTGAGAATTTACTGTGTTTTCCTTTTATCTACTGTGTCTCTCGTTAGACATCCCAAAGGAACCCCAAGTAGAATGATAAATGATGAAACTTTGGAATTGGTAATATGAAAAGAAGCTGTCCAGCCTATATAGGCAATTCTAAACAATACTTGAGACGTGAGTATGAATGATATCATATTGTTGACAGTTTTATAGTTGGGTGGGGAGCAGTCTGATCCAGAGTTTTACAGATTTTCTTGATGTGCAATAAACCATTGCAACCTTCCACCCATGGAAAAATGTATCTCAGAGGCTCCTTCTGTAGTCCCCTCCTTGTTCTTTCAATTCTAAAAAGACCACATGCAATTTCTTGCAGAAAGAAATATTGAAGATGGCTTGATACTTAAGTTCATACCAAACCTTATGGATTGACCAATTCTTTAAAATCGGTAATCTTATCCGTAAGTGGGCAGAGCAGGCTCAGTAGAGTGCTCTTGCTGTTCATGCCCAAGATTCGTTATGTCTTCTATGCTTTCTGATGGAATTCCCATGGAGCCAGATAAGTTCCAGTCCTACTTTCCTTTCCTGCTCCTCAGCTGTAGGGTGGATCATGCTACTCAAGTTTCAGGCACTGTCCTATGCCATGTGATTCGTGAAGCATCCTATGACCCAGGTTAGCCAATCAGATCTACTTTTAGTGGACCAAGAGATGTTTGTGGAAGTCTCTGGGCATAAAATATGTGAAAGTCATAAACTTTACTCAAAGTTTTGTTAGTGGGAGATATGGGCATGCATGAAAACTATCACAAGGAACACGGTGATAACTTCAATACAAGTATATAATGGAACTTGACTAATCACAGTGAAGAGACCTATTATTGACTTCCTCAGGTATGGACATACCAGAAGTGGGTCTTTTAGGATGAGTAAGAACTTGCTAGGCTGCCAAGAAGCTGGAGGGAGGGGAATCTCAAAAGACAGAAAAGCTGAGGCACAAAAGGCATGAAAACTGTATAAAAAAAGTACAAATATGGTCATCACTGTATTTGATTCTCAAGTTCTTTATAAACTGAGGGGGACTAACAGGAGTCTGGGTTTCTCAAAATAGAGTTTAATACAGATCACTGGAGTCCTTGGTAGACATGCAAATGCATAGTACACTGTATCTCATTCAAAGTTCCGAAGGTCAGGCTCAACAATTTGTATTTTCAAATAGCTCCTCTGATGAGTTTTCTTTTAAATGTATGTCTAATTTTGGATTAAATGACCCCCAAAGCACCTTCCCCTCAAATATTGTGTATTTACGTGATCGAGGACACTTTTATGTGGCAGACGGCAGGCACTCATTAATTAAATGGAGAGTGAATTAAGGGATACATAGGTGAGCCAATGGGAGAAGGGGACATTCAGAGATTTGGACCCTTACAGCAGATACTATCCGTGTACTTCCTACCACTCATGGGAATTTGCCATTTTATGAATTGTTGCCAACTTCCAGCTGGCTAAGGAATAATAAGAGTAGGGGCTGTAAGCCTACTGCCCGAGTGCTAGGCAGCCCTCACTCATAGGACATGTGTGCGTGTAAGTGACTGCCTTCCATTCCGTTAGGCGGGGGGACTCTGAGTGGTGCTCTACAGTGACTTCCAGAGGCCACAGCAGGATTAAGTTTCAGTTGTCCCAAGTAAGACCCGCTGTGACTGTCATATTTGCGGTCTGCCTTCCTTTCCATGTTTCTTGCTGTCCTATTCCTCTGCTGTCTTGGTATGATGACTTACACGTCATCCCTGTCTAGATAAATTCAAACTAAGACCATCTGTAAGTAACACTGCATTAGAATTTTGCAGCCCAGTCCTCTTGGGGACCACTCTTTTCCTGCTTCCCATTTTATTCTCCAACGAACCCCACCTGCCCTTCATGATAGCTCAATAAATATTGTTGGACGGAATACCTTGTTTTCCAAGAGAAACTCCTCCTGTTGTTTTCTTGAGAAGAATGTCTTCAAGTGGTGCTTGACAGGGACTTCTACAGTGGTTCTCAAGTGGGTTGATTTCTGAGTAGCGAGGGCTGACAGTACTGTCTTTTGAGTGTGGTTTGGATGAGACGCCTGCCCACTTGGGTAGATTATTTATTGTCCTTAGTGTTCAAGAGAGGTCTTCCTAATGTGCAGAAGAAATCATATAGCCCCATTCATTTAAAAATATTTATTTCCCCCCCTTCACTCTCTCTCTCTCTCTCTCTCTCTGTGTGTGTGTGTGTGTGTGTGTGTGTGTGCATGTGTCTGTGTGTGTGTCTGTAGGTATCCAAGGAGGCAAATAGGGCATCAGATACCCTGAAGTTACAGTTGCAGGAGCTTGTGGGCCGATTGAGGCTGATGCTGGGATTCAAACTCTGGTCATTTGAAAGAGTGACAAATGTTCTTAGCCACAAGCCATTTCTCCAGTCTCTATAGTCTAATTCTTAATGATCTTTCTTAATCTTTTCAGAAAATTATATGATAATCCAATAAAAGCCACTCATCATTTATTTAGAAAAAACTGCAGACAAATACGCAAGTTTACATAGCAAGTCGAGGATGCTTCAAAGACCAACAGAGAAACCCCTGGAACAATGCTTGAGTTATTTACAGTAGGAAAGGATTTCCTTCTAGTATTTAAAACAAACTTTAAAAAAATTTAATTTGTCACAATCAATACTAGTCCCCAGTTTGAGCCACGCAAGTCTCACCTGTTAGGTGTGACTATCAGTTTAACTAGTTTACAATGTCACAACCCACAGAGTGAATTCTTGGGTGTTATGTCATTGTCAGGCTGGGGGTTCTGTCTCAGTTCCAGTCCCTGTCTTGATGGGTTTATGTCTTTGCTGTAGTCTTTGAAGGACACTTTGAGTGGCATTCTTCTTCAGTTTGTGTGAACTAAAGCTTTCACACTGTTAACTAGAAGCACCTACGGAAAGGGCTTTCTAGTGTTTAGAACTTGAGGGTCAAGCTTCTCACCAAGGCACATGGCATTCTTTCCATGCCCTGTTACAGCTTTGGTGTGTCAGTTTTTCTGAAAAGAATTTTTTTTGCTATCTTGTTTTCCTTTCTCTTTTTACTTCCCCTAGGTTTTTTCTTCTTCAGCACCTGTCTTGCTAGGAAGGATTTATTGCTTCCTCACTTACATTTGCCCTGTACTAAAAGATCCCAGGTATAAAGTGCTTTATAACTGCATATTATGCCTCTTTATCCCTGTACACATAGAAATGTCTACAAATACAGCAATGGTAAGTTCACTTATGTTTTTTTTTATGTGAAAGCATGTTCACAGAGTCTGGCACAGATGAGCTTAATAAAAAAATGTTTGACTGAAAGGTTTGAGAGGGATTGACTGACAAGGGTGAGAGAGCTCACCAATCCCCAGTTGCCACCGAGTCCTGTATGCTCCTCTGGTTCCAGTCACAGGGGAGCACACGGGACTCAGTCACAGGTGATGCTGATGAGGAAAGCAGAGCTGAGGACTTTGCCTTGGCCAGTGGCTGCCTTTGTCACCCTTTGGCAAGGATTTGGCTCTGCTTCAGGAAGGTTGATTTAGGTTTATTCTGGGTCTCTGGAGGCTCACTTATTGGGAAGGATTGTGGGGGATTCAGAAGCTTAGGCACACCTGCCGTCTAGCAGGGGGATATTTCTTTTTGTCCGGTTGAGCTCTCAAAGTATAAAGCTTTCTCTTCACTTCATGAATGATTGATATTATCTCCAGGTAGGAAGCTTAGTTTTGAGTCATATGACTGCAGGTTATTAAAAGCAATCCCTACTCGAATGTAAAAGGGGGACTTGGTGGGTTCACCACCTTCGCTACAGTCAGCGACTACACTTGAATTATGCTTACAAGGGGAAATGGCTGTGTCATATCACTTGGAAGACTAATGTTCTATGCTAACTCAGAAGACTGCAGGTAGAAAAGCAGAGCAGGAATTCTGGGTTGCTTGGGGGCAAGTGGCTTATGCCAAAAACCAGCATTATAAAAGAACTAACTGGGTAGCCATTCTGGAAGACTTAGGGCTAACCTATGGAAACATATACAAAGCAAAGAAAGGCTTAGGAGTGTGAGGAGAGGAGCAATGAACTAGTTAGGAAGACAGAACTCAGCCATCTCTCCTAGCTCGGCAGTTTCTTTAAGTGTTCAGCAAATGTTATTCTAGTAAAGGAGTTTTAGAAAAAAATCAGGAAGAAGCTTTTTGTGTTAAGGCTAAGGAGAAGAAATAATATTCAGTGGTGCCCCAAGAGCTTTGACTTGTCTGAAAATCTGATTTATAATTGTTTAAAACAATGAGACATATTGGTTTAAATAACTCTTCGATTGAGGGAGTAAAGGACCTCTGTATACACTGTGTTTCATGTATTAATTGGCTGATTCTATTGTTTGAACATTTTCCCCTCCAATATTCATTGATAGGTTGGAAGTGTAATCAATAAAGCAGATGTTGAGAAGGCTAAACAGATAGTGTTTAGGTACCTAGGTGTGGTCCCGATGAATGGATTGATGCTGTAGGATTGGCTTTGCTATTTATACTCTTCTGCAATGTGAAGATACAATAATCATCTTTTTTCCTACCTGTGTTGTGGAATATTATTTTGACTACGTATATATGCATTACATTTGTTTGTATTGTGATATGTTAATTAAACTATGTAAAGATGTATTACATTTGTCGATGCTGCATTTGTTTAATTTTGTAAAGATGTGTTGCTTGTTTTACCCTGCCTGTCTATGGCACTAGATTGGCCTAACAAAAAGCTGAATGGTGAGTAGGGAGACAGTAGAGGGGTAGGTGGGCTGAAGGGCAGAGGGAATAAGCAGGAGAGAAAAGAGAATGAGAAGCCTGGGGCCAGCTAGTCAGGCAGCCACCAGCCAGCCAGATGCAGAGTAACACATACAAAATGAAAGAAAGGTAAAAAGCCTGAAGCAAACCACAAATGAAGAGAAACAGGTTAAAATAAGATATAAGAGCTAGTGGAATAAGCATAAACTAAGGTCAACCACTCATAACTAACAAATTTATGTGTCATGATTTGGTGGTTGTTGGTTCAAGAAATCCTGTTACATGTTTGCTTCACACTATGTAAGTATCGCAAATGCCAGAAATATGAGAAATACTTTTCTGTTCATTGTAAGTTTTCTACTCTCCAGCATTCTATTATAGCAGAACAAAACAGAACAAAGCAGTAGAGCTGTGTAAGGAAAAGCAAAAACAGATAGTTTACCTGGAGAGATTCCAATAGGGGAACTACTCAGGTTCAAGTGATTTAACAGAGAATATTGATATCCTGTAGGCTAGCAAGTGAGGGAAGTTGTATAAGACAAAGAGGGGCAGAGAATGGATAAGGAAACACAAATGAATATGAACCAGCAAAACTGGCTATGAAAGAAGAAACCAGTAAGTGACTCCAGGTATTAGAAGTCAATTTTCAGTCATTAAAGGACAAAGGAGCATTGGAAGAAAAGTAGAGTTTTAAAAATCAATTACCTAATTAGTTATCTGATAAATTTGCACATATATAATGACTCACTGAGTTTAGTTGGGATTGCTAGCATGAATTCAGGTAGGTTGTTATTGGAGCATAGGCAACTGTTCAGTGACCATAGTACTGGAGAAAGTGATTCCTTAGCAACCATCATCTGCCAATAGACCCTCAGGGAGGAACAGGCCTCATAAGCTGTCTCCTATCTTGTTCATGTTTTGTGTAGTTAACCACAGCTGGAGTGAGTTTATGAGCATAATGGCCATGCCATGTCCAGAAGATGTCTTTATAACATACCTACTTGTCCTCTGGTCCTTACATTCTTTCATGGAACCTTGGAAGAATTGATATAGATGTCTCCTTTAGGGTTGAACAATCTACAGTCTCTTATTCTTGATACTTTAACAATTTGAATCCTTGATAACAATGTCCAATTGGATATATGTGATCTTGTTTAACATTGGAGCATGTGTCTAGAGAGTATTTTCTGTGAAGTCAGGGGCTCTTGAGAAATTAAGTAGTTGACATGGGGCTGGGGTGGTATTGTTTGGGAAGCATTGTAGGCATGGGGCATAGGAGAAAGTTAAGATAAGGGATTTAGTCCTGGGGAAGAAATATCTGCTTTGTGGTTAGCTATTGACGAGCACCGAGTCCCCAACTTGACAGCTTGCTTGTGCCTACTGGAAGTGCATTCAAACAATGAGAGAAAGATAGATAAGTAGAGAGGGTATATATTGGGTTGGGCTGCTCTGTTCTTTTGCCCTATGTAACCTATCAATTTCTTCAGGAAATGCAGTCCCCCTGAGGGTAATTTGCAAACAACCAGCAGGTTTATAATGTCTGTAAGGATAGGACAAGAAGAAATTAGAGTTAAGGGCGGCATTTTAGTTACCTTCTATATCAGGTTCCCCTTTGAGTCCAGGGTGACATTGTTTTCTCTTCCATTCTGAATTACATCACCGATCTCTCCATGTGTTCCTCTTAAATGACATTAAAGGCTGGATGTACCAATTTTCTTTAAAATTATGACTATGACCGAAAGTCTGCATTCAGACTACTGATATTTATTTTCTTGGATTTTGCATCCCCCTCCTTGCAGAGTATGAAAAGCAGAGGTAAAATTTGTGCGCTCTGGGAGAGAGCTAGGAAGGCTCAAGAACACCAACCCCTTTCTCTGCATCTCCCTCTCACATACTAAGCAGCTCTACACAAACTCTCCTTCTTTGAGAATCTGCACTGTCTCCTCCTCCTCCTCTTCTGCTCCTCCTCCTCCTCCTCCTCCTCCTTCTTCTTCCTCTTCTTCTTCTTCTTCTTCTTCTTCTTCTTCTTCTTCTTCTTCTTCTTCTTCTTCTTCTTCTTCTTCTTCTTCTTCTTCTGGGAATGTTCCTCTCTTCTAGCTCCATCTGTACATGACTGTATCCTGTGGCTACTTCAGAGAAACCCCCGATCACACTGCTCAGAAGACCCCTGTCCTCTCTTTCTGGCTGACATGAAAACGACTCATTGATCACACGCCAACACATCCCTCTTCTATCTGATTGTTCATCAGGCGTCTATTTCCTCAGTGAGTGCTCAGGCTGGAAAGTCCAAGAGCTGCTTGCATCCTGTTAGCTATCTGATCTACAATGTCTGGACCAGCTCCTGACGGTGCACCTTAGCCTTCATCCATGTGTGTGACGGGGAGAAGAGCTGTGTAAAGCCGATTGGCCTCCTCATGGACTGAGGGTTCTGTGCTGGTTGTATGTCATGTCCTGTGCATCTAAGAAATGGCAGCACTAAGTTGGCTGTTCTGCTGAATGACCTGGGTTTTTCTTTAATTAAAGGAAATCAGGGCATTTATCGGGACACCGATTTAAGTATGCATGGTGCAGAGCATAAAACAACCTGGTAGTTGCTATTTATGGAAACACCAATCACAGTGATTCAGAAAGTTATGTACTCATCCTTTTATAGGAGAGAGAGAGAGAGAGAGAGAGAGAGAGAGAGAGAGAGAGAGAGAGAGAGACTGTGGGAAATGTCAAGGGAAGAGGAAATGGCTTTTAGTGGACCTCAATAAGTTTGGAGAACACACAGTGATCCAGAACAAAGTCATCTGGATCCATCTAACTATATGGACTGTCTGGGATATGTGTTGAATCTGCTCAGGTTCGTTGACAAATTTCAGTCTTTCCACAATGTGAGTTTAGTCTTTTAAAATGATTGCGTTTCCAGTAAGAAGAATGAAGTCACTCGTGCTCTTTGAATAGCTTTGGTTAGATGGAGAAGGTGTCTTTGCAGACAGAGGTTTATCCTGTCTTATAAAGGACTCTCCCACAATTCCCTCTTCTAGAGGGCACAAGATGAAATGACTTAGCTGCAGCCACGTAGCTATGGTGCTTCGCCTGTGGTATTACTGAGGAGAAACCAGTCTTCTCAATAGAAAGGCAATGAGGGAGAAATAAACGAGGATCAGTTATATCTTTGAAGCTTTTTGAGATGGACTGTACCCAAGGGCTTCCTATATTTCTCTTTGTTGGCAGAATCTAATGACTAGTTAATATCTTTAAGTGTATGTAACAGTGGCCACACCCTTTGGGTGTGGTTTTACATACAGATGTGACCCATTTAAGGTAGAGGAACTGTGGACGGAAGCTCCTTTGGGTATTGAGAGTATTGGGGAGGCAGGGTCGGCATCCTTCGAGCAGGGTTGCTGCTTACTTACTGTTACCTGTGTAAGTTCATCCCCAATAAAACGCCATTTATCATTTATCTTGGATCTAGTGAACTCATTGAAACCCCACTTTCAACTGTGTCATTCAGGCCTAGTTAATTAATTAAATTAAGTTTTAGTTCCTTGAGTTGCTTCTCTTTGAGGGTTTATCTCTGGTCCTTGCTCCATGTATTTTCATAAATAACCGGAACCATGCCAGTCTCCATAAAGGGACCCCAAGACACAGGAAAGGGAATGCATTTTGGAGTTAGAGTGATGGCTTGCCATGCCACCATTACTGTCTCAGGCCGTGCAAGTCCCTTCTTCCCTGTCCCTTATGCCCCGTAAGTCTTCCTCTGCAGAGTGGGATGAAGGGAGTTATGATCAGGAGGATTTGCTGGAAGAAGTGGAGCCATGTGTGGAGTCCTGGATAAAGTCCCTTTGGAGGGCTCCGGTTTCCTTTCTCTAATGCACAAGTATTGAAATTGTGTGGCAATCGAGCAAGTGTGAGCTAGCAGTCCAGGTCCTCTGCTTGGACACCAGAAGCTGCTTTTTGTTTCGGGACAGAAGAGGGAGGAACGAGGAGGCGGGGCTGGGGCTGGGGATGACATTCAAACACTCCTCCTCCTCTTGGCTTGCTCCAGTTTGGGCCTCTGTCCAGGTCTTAATGGTCTCTGAACTTCACCCCTCAGCTGGGTTTCCAGGCAGCTCCCAGTCTCTTGGATTGCTGGGTGCCTGGATTTGAGCTGGGGAAATGAAACTCTAGATAAAATGATGGTTGCTGAATACCAGTCCTGAGATCCCATGACCCGGGGGTGATGTGGAACTTACGTGAGCTGCAGCCTTTCTCACACCCTTCCTTCTTCACCTGTGGGGTTTGGGTACCATCAGGAGAGGTAGTTGAAATTCTTAACCCACATTGTTTTACTTTCCAAATGGACCACGTCTCTCCCCTGTGAAACCTTCAGATCCTCTTCTGCCTGATGGGCTCTTAACTGTGTGTTGGGCAGGTTTCTCGGAGCCACAGGGCCCTCTCATCCCTGTGGTGGGAAAGAAGCGGACACAGTTAGGGAAAATGATTTTTATGCAACCTTGGATGCGTTTCAGAAGATTGTATTCCAGATGTTTGTCTGGAATCTCCCCTGACCACCTGCGTGCTCATTGCCTCTGGGGTTATGTCCTTGTATCTCATAGTGGGCTGGTCTTCTTTGCCTTCCAATAGCATTTAATTTTACATGCATGGTCTGAATTAATCAGTGTAGCATTGAGATGATTGCCTTACTGCTGAGCCTTTCAACTTCCTGTCGTGGCTAGTACCTAGCAGAGCCCCATTTCCTCTGCTGGACGAAGTTGTCACTAGTACAGGCTTTTATTTATCTTTCTCTCCTTAATATTTTCCACAAAAACTTGTTAAATCCCCAGACAGAAGGGTCCCATTTTGCTTAATCTGCTGCATTTCTTGGACTTTCTCTGGGTGTGTGAACCCTTTGTAATTCATTTGAGCAAGTGAAAGGAGAAGCTACATTTGTAAGAAAGTAAATAGTAGAAGTTCAGGAAGGTGGAGAGTTGGAGGGTGGCCTTATGTCTTTCCTTGCTGACAGGTGAGAGGAGAGCTGTTGTCCAGTGTAGACTGTAAGCACCGGTACAAGTGTTAAGGAAACCTTGCTCTCGAAGGGACACTGGGTTCTATCTCGTCTTTTTTTCCCAAAGGAGGCTGGTAAGCAAAACCTGGTGAAAGACTATGTGATTTTCATAGCTCTTAGGGCTTGATGAGGCTGGGCCTGGTGATCTGCTAAAGGCTGGGCCAACTCTATTGCCCCATCTCTTAGTTTACTTTTTACAATTTGTCTATTGTTTTTCTTCCAAAGCTACGAGAATGACTTGTGTGCTCGTCTTAGGAGCTAGCCAGTGTAGTCCTCTGTCTATGGAGAGGTTAGGGTGTGGGAGGGCATCATGTTTTTACTTGATGTTCCTGTCAGAGGTCATGGATCGATGCCAGAGTCACAACTGTCCTCGTGAAATATTCATGTGTCGTCATTTCTCCCTGTTTAACTACTGAATATTTTAGCCTAACCCATCAATTAGCTGTCAGGAAGGCCTGTGATAGTTACCGTCTGCCATGCTAAAAATTCCCTGTAGTTTTCCAAAATAAAGTAACCGTGGTTTCATGGAAAGAACCTCAGACTTACAGTCAAAATTATTAAATTTTAATCTGGGAATTGTCCCTTACTGTGCTCTGGCAAAATCAAATCATTTTCTTTTTGTGGGATTCATTGTTTACATTTGAGTATACAGCCACTAAAGAAAATGGAGTGGGGGTTTTGGAACCTTGGCTGGATCATTGTGAATATTGGAATCAGGTGGTTTGGCTTACAAAATTCCTTCCATTATATACTCGTCATGTAATTTGGAGACATTCACATGGTCTTCTATGCGTCAGCTTCCTCACAGTGTCAAACAGATAATGACAAGTACTAAATTCAAAGAATTGTTGCAAAAACTAAAGAGACAAAATAAGATACAAAAATGCTCAGGAAAATACCTAGCATATGGTAAAACCCCAACAGATGTTGGGTATTACCATTTGCATTCATATAGACCAGCTGTGCAGTGTTGGGTGAGGCTATTAAATCTTGTTTTCAGGACTGCTAGCTGTGAATCAGAGGAAATAAAACCCAGCCTCACTGAGCTGCTGCTTTAGCTATTGGAAATGAGGGTGTCCTTGACTATTCACAATAGTTCTTTTAGAATTCAGGGTCCCATGCTTAGGTCTGGTATTTGAGATTTGTTGAGCCAGTAGAGAGTAATTTTGTCCACATCTGTAATGGCTTAATAGATGTCAGTCAGATCCTTCTTTCAACTTTTGTTGTTGGTTTTCTCCTTGTCTTTCATGTTGGACTCAGTATTCATTTGAGCGACTGCCAAATCTTTTGGTCATCAATTTAATTTTCTGGCCTTTCTCCATCTGTGCTTCGTCATTCTTATGTAGCAATGAGCAGTGTTATCCTGGATAACTCGTGGGTGTGAACCGCAGAATTCAAACAGCAGAGAACGAAAGCATTTATAGGTGGTGTTTATCTTCATAGCTGTGACTATGTCCTGTCCAATCTGGGGACCACAAGAAAGGAAAGTATAATTAAATAAGGTCCCCACACAGGACACACACGGAGAAGTGCTTCATAAGCCTGAGCTAGGGACTTTACACAGGCCAGGTATTCTTTTTTTTTTTTTTTTTTTTTTTTTTTACTGGTTAGTTTCTAGTTTACCAGCTAATTGCTCTTTGAAAGGCTGATAAACTTAAATATGACTGGAAGTCACAGAGGAGAAAGCTTTTCTGTGATAAGATAATAAGTACCCCCTTTTTAGTGAGTCTATCCCATTGCCATAGTGTTTGATAGATAGGAGGTAAGTGAAAAAAAGCAACCTCCCACACCAAAACAACCCCCAAACCAATAGGACTCTTGCTCTGAATTGCTGGTCACTGATCCCTGGAACTGTTGACAAATCACAGCTAGGAAAAAGAATCATTTCTGACAATGAGAATTGGAAAAAGATTGTCCATTTCCTGGCACAAGGGAGGGGATAATTGGATTGATTTCCAGGGAGCCTACTTTCAAAATTGTTTGGGAAGAAAGCAAAACTCATAAAATCACTTTAATAACATTTGGTGAAATCCATGACCTAACCAAAAGGTTTCTGGGTCTTTCTTGCTGAAATGCCAGTTTTAGGAACCCTGCTTTAGAGCCGTCTCCCTCCGTGACATCTCACTTATATGTGTGCCTGTCATGAATAACTCAGGCTGACCAAATTTGAACATTCAACTGCTTGATCAGGGACAGAAATCCCCAGCTGGAGTATCTTAAGTAGTCACCATAAAAGAACTGGACACTGCTCTTTTGGTATCCGTTGCTGTGACAGTTTACAGACTGTAGACTCTCTGACCTGCATGGGAATATGGATACCCTGAGCCCCAGGCTGCCACACTTCAGGAGTGGAGCTGTATTTTGCAAACACTCTGGCATCTATTGCATTTGATGTCTGGCCAGTTAAGTACAGTCCCCTCTGCTATGCAGAGAATATAATACAGTGTTTTTGAAGTCTGCCAGCTCATTAAAGTAGACTGAAAAATTAAAACATGCAAAACTAAGCTGATGCTCAGTTCTTGATCATTTAAATCCGAATCCATGAGTTCTGGCTCACTGAAGGAATTTAAAACTGTCCAGGCAATTCTGAGGTAGAATGAGAAATTTGTTTTGTTCTTACAAAGGTATCCCTACTATGTTTCCTGTATGTTCCTTCTTAGTTGTCTAGCCTTCCTTTGTTCTGTTTCCCTTGGGTCTACCTGCACAGTGACCACTGGGCATGTATTGGCTTATTAGTTACAGTTGTATCCAAATCCAAAATTCTCTACAGTCAGATAGGATTTACTATCCCCATATCCCAACTGTATGGCCAGAACATAGGTCCTGAGTATTTCTCCCATGGAAACTGCTGTCATGTGAGTTTAAGATGAATTAGAGGACTCATGTGTCTTTTGCTCCCAGATGTTACTCTGGTTTTCAGCCCATATAGCATCTTGCATAAAGCATAAGATCAATATACATTAAGTAAATGAATGTGTGGCTACAGTGAGTCTTTGAAGGGAGACCCAGACCGTGTTGCAAATGATAGAAACACCCTTGTGATTGAAGCTGTAGTTGCTCTCCAACTTAAAGACCTCAGACCTAGGTAGAACATGGCTGATCCAGCTGATCTCCAGGCGTGAGTCCTGTCTGTGGCCACTGCATGTCTTTTTGATCTGAGGTTCAGCATTACAGACATTGGAGGCATGCTCTTGGCAGGATGGATCACAAAATCACCAGGGATTGTGGGACTCCTCTGAAGATCTTGGCTTATAATGGGTCCCCTGCTACTCCTGCCGGCATTCCATTGATTGAAGCAAGTCACACAGCTAGACCCAACATCAGTGGGACAGAAAGTACCTCATTTTAGTGAGAAATCTAGGGAAAAGAGCAACAATGATTACTTCCAACTACATGGCAGGGATTTAGAGTTGGGAACAATGACACAGTGTACCTTGGATACCCACCATTTTCCTTTCACATTATTATGGCCACAGTTTCCTCTCTTGCTCATAGTAGAGAAGGTCAGTATCCCATTGTCCAATCCATTGCTCAATCCATTCGCTCCTTTACTCATTCCTCTGCTTCTGGAACTAAACCCTCATATTTCATAGCTTTTGTTTCCAGTTGGATCCTTAGAAATATTATGAGCTCAGCTCACTTATCTGGGAGCATGAATCACTACTCTTGCACTTTTTTTCAGCAGGATGCTAATGCCCCTGGCATCTCAAACATATGTTTCTGTATGTATGCTCTGTTCTTTGGTGACGTCTTTAAAGCCTTGATTATGTAGACTCATTCTGTTTAGCCATAATGTCTACTGTAGCGTCCAATTCCCAGAAAGAATAACTCACACTAGCTGATGAAATGTCTCTTAATGAAACTAACATGTGGGATAGTTTTCAAAACTAGGAAAGCAATACACACATATACACAAACACATGCACATGAATGTATACTACACCCATGTTTCATCTCTTGCCGTGGAATGCTCTAAAACTTTGAGAAGAGAGAATTATCTGCACTGAGGGGACCCCAGAGGCAAGGCAAAGTGAAATTTGAAAAGTATGGGCCAGAGAGAGAAGATCCAGTAGCAGAGTGTTTTACTGCTCTTGCAGAAGAACTGGGTTCGATTCTCAGCACCCACGTGGTAGCTCAGAGCTGTCTGTAATTCCAGTTCCAGGGGAATCTGATGCTCTCTTCCTACCTCTTTGGACTACTGAGGTGCAGAAGCACCTGCCCCACCCATCCGAAAGAAAATAAAGCAAATGAGGAGTGTAAGTGAAGTGGATGAGCATGGGTCAGGCACAGCTGTTTTAACCTTTGCATTATGATGAGTTATTATTTTTCCCATTGCTGTGATGATGTGTCTTAGAGAAGCAATGCAGGTAGGGAAGGATGAGCTTATTTCAGCTTACAGTTTGAGAGCATACAGTGTATCGTGGCCTGGAATGCACGTGGAGGAAATAGCTCAGGGCTGGGGCAGGGAAGGTGGGATGTGGCCAATATTGCACGGTGCTGAAAAAGGAAACAACATGCTTGGGCCAGAATTAAAGCCAGGTTCAAATCCATAAGGACTTGTCCCAGTTATGCCCACCTCACAAGAACTAGCAGTGGATGA
This sequence comes from Cricetulus griseus, assembly GCF_003668045.3. Lineage (NCBI taxonomy): Eukaryota > Metazoa > Chordata > Mammalia > Rodentia > Cricetidae > Cricetulus > Cricetulus griseus. The sequence continues at coordinate 30,244,965 of NC_048603.1, forward strand.
CTGACAGGACAGCTGACTAGCTATTTAGCTTTCCTTAGCATAAATCAGGGAAATAAAGGCAACGTTCTGCAGGGGAGTTGTTTTGATGATGAGATACCTGTTGGGTATGCATTACAGGCCATAGAAGGGATGGTGGGGTTGGATCATAACCTCAAGTCTAGTCCTGTTTGTTTTATTCTCTCTTGTTATTTTTTTAAAGATTTACTCATTTCATTTTATATGTATGACTGTTTTGCCTGCATGTATGTATGTGCCCATGTTCATGTACTGCCTGAAGAATCCAGAAGAGGGGCATTGGATTCCCCTGGAACTGGAGTTACAGACAGTTGCGGGCTGCCATGTGGATGCTGAGAACTGGACCTGTGTGTTCAGCCAATGCTCTGAACTGCTGAGTCATCGACTTTATCGAGGTTGTTCGACACTGGTGGGTGCTGTTACTCTATGGGTGGACAAGCTTCCTGTTTCTGTCACTGGGGAAGAAGCTTAGTTGAATAAGACAATACCATAGGCTTAGGTGATTGAAGGAACAAAATTTTGTTTTCTAACACTTCTGGAGGCTGGAAGTTCCCGCCTAAGAGGCCAGCAGGTTTGGTTCTGATGGGGACTGTCTGTCCTGGTTTGTTGGTGGCATACTCTCTTGTGCTCACAGAGAGAACTCTAATTTTATTTGTTATAAGGGTACTAATCCTATTTGATCAGGGATTCTCCCTATGATTTCACTTAGATACTTTCTTGATCTTATCTAGGAATACGACCACACTCAAGAGCAGGACTTTAATGTACAGATTCTGAGGACTAACAATATTCACATCTTAGTAGTAGAAATTCCTACTTTAAGAGTTGAATATAAACAAAAAGGGCATAATGAACACAAAGAGTCAGAATCCCCAGAGAAGGAAGAAGGATAGAGAGAAAATGAGAGGCAATGGGATTTTAGACTCTTGTCTATCAGGAAGCTGGGAATTTGGTCTCACTTCTGGGGTGAAGCAGGTATATAATTCCAGTGTAGCCATTTAGATGGAATGTAGTTTCCTGAGACATAGAAAGCTTTTTAAGGTTGAGAGCATGAAGAGTAAAGAAAAGGGTAAAGGGAAGGGAGGAGAGAACTAGGCAAGATGGCAGCATTCATGACCATCATGAAGCAAGACAGTAGACTTACATTAGTTACAGCAAATCTATTTTTGAGGGTATTAAAGTATTAGTTTCAGGGATCACATAGTTTATCCTTGACTTTGTGGCAGATATTGCTTTTGTTTTTTTGAAAATAGGTACACACTCAACAGTTTATTATTTTAAAATTCTCTAGGCCAGAGTCACAGAGTGGTTCAATGAGACCTCCTCACAAGTCCTTTGTTGGACTTTCTTCTCATCTGGATGCTGGACAAGGGAAGGAGCTACCTCCAGGATCATCCTGGTGGGTGATAAGGTTCAGTTCTTTGCATATGTGAGACCCAAGTGCTTGTTTTCTTGGTAAGTTCTTCAATGGCTCCCAGAAGCTGTCTCAAATATTAGGAAAATGACTCACAACATGACATTTTAACTCATGGTTGCCAGGAAAACTATTCAATCCAGGCAATGTGTCTTTCTATCTCTTTCTGTTTTGCCTCTCATCTTTTAGAAAGAGACTGATACATCTTATTGGCCAAATGAATTTTTTTTTATCAAAGTTGATTTGTTGGTAACTTAAAGGGCTGAGATATCATTATATTCACAATTCATACCTGTACTCAATGAAGTGCATTAGGCATGCCAACAGAGCACGAGAACAGGAGGCAAGCATCTTCTTAGATTCTCGCTTTCACAGACGCTTTATGAAAACCCATCACACAGACCATATGAAATCTATAGTATTATTTCTACTATCAAGTTGAGGTATTTCTTTTTTTTATTTTTTTCTCAGATTTTTTAAAATTTGAATTAGAAACAAGATTGTTTTACAAGACAATCCCAGTTCCCTCTCCCTCCCTTCCTCCCCTACCACACTCCCAACTAAAACCCTACCTATCACATATCTTTTCTGCTCCCCCTGGATGGTGAGGCCTTCCATAGGGTGTCATCAGAGTCTATTGTATCCTTTGGGAAAGGGCCTAGCCCCCCCCCCCCCGTGTGTCCAAGTTGAGGTTTTTTCATACACCTGGTAGTCTGATAATCTAGTTGAAACTCAGATGTGCTATATTCTAGTGCTTTCTTTTCTTTTCAATACTGCTCTGTCTCAGTAGGGTTTATGAATGGCACTATAATGAACATGTAATTCATGGTTTATATAGCTTTTTTTTAATCTCCAAAAGGGAGGACAATAGCAGTAACCAAAACTTGCCTTTTTATTAAGTGCTCTGTATTTCCCAAGTGGGGTCACCTGCATCATCTCATTTGACCTTCCCAGTAATAAGACTACTCTTCAAAGAGAGTAAGGGATTTGCTCAGAACATGTAGTTAATTGCAGATGAAGAACAAATTCCTTATGATCTTAACCAGCTCAACATCTCTTTTGCAACAGCAAGCCAGGACTATAAAGACTACACGAATGTCCTAAGTAGTACAAATGGAAAGTAGGTGAGCTTGCATGTGTGAACCTTCAATCTGGAAGGAATTGTCAAGTGGAGGAGGCATGGTTCCAAGGGAGATTTCGTGGCTGGTTGTTGGCAGTTATGTTGAAAAGTGAGAAGGAGACAAAGACCAGTATGATGATGAGTGAATAAACAGAGAGATCTCAAGATGATACAGTTTGAGATGAAACCCACAGAGAGGAAACCAAAGGTCCTGCAGACATGTCATTGTTATGATTCATGCAAGGCTTAAGAAAGTCATGGTTGCAATGAAAGATGGTGGTAAATTTGGACACTCATTTTGCCTTTCACCAGTTTCCTCAGTCTCTTTTTGTATTGTGACAATAACAATAAGAGCTGAATATAGCTGTTATGAGAACTGAATGACATACAAAGTAATAAATACAAGCACAGCTCATAGGAATCCCCTTACGACTATTACACTTACCCTGAAGGCATATCAAAGGAGATCAATGATTGTGATTTTTGATTTTCTGAAAAATATAGGTAAATTTCTTTGTTATAATAATGCACAAATGTTCCAAGTATATTTTTATGAAGAAGCTGGGTGAAGCATGGCATATGGCTAATTTTCTTATATTAACAATTGCCTGTGTATAACCAAAAGTTCCAAAGAAGCTAAGGGTGTTATCGATTTTTTTTTCCCTAGAAGCTGCCATTGTCTTTAGGGAAGGAATTTTTGTTCCTCTAGTAGTTTTGTGAGAAGCAATTGTTATTAACTTATGGAGCTGTACATTTATACCCTTGGTCCAATGATCTTAATCCTAGATATAATGATCAAGAGAACCTCATGTGATGTACACAAGAGATTGACCTTGACATGTTCATATGTGAACTGTAATAGCATCATTCCAGGCATGTCATAAGTAACCAAGCAAAGAGATGATTCCAGCATTGTGCATGTGACAATGATGGACTAAATACAAATAGAACAGTGAATAAATTGCAGCAAATTTTTATTACAAGGCAGCCAGAGCAGCATAATTCCATTTCAGAAGTGGAAACTAATAAATAAATAACCATCAGTTAATTTTTTTTTGGTTTTTTGAGACGGGGCTTCTCTGTGTAGCTTTGGAGCCTATCCTGGCACTCTCTCTGGAGACCAGGCTAGCCTCCAACTCACAGAGATCTGCCTGCCTCTGTCTCCCCAGTGCTGAGGTTAAAGGTGTGCACCACCAACGCCTGGCAGCTAAATTTTTTTAAAGATTAATTTTTAGTAAAAAAAAAAGTTTGAACAAAACAAAACACCAAGCAAGGAAGTGATGGATGTTAAGAACTTAATCCCAGGAGGAGACTAAAGGATGTATTTGAAGCACACATAAGATGTATGGGAGAGGCAACACTCTAGTTCTTGGAGTGAGTGGTATGTTCAAGGCTCTAAAAAGATATTTATTTAAAAATGCAATGGGATTGCACAAGGGCCAATGGATGACACTGTGCTTTGAAGTAAGGATTGTAAGGAACCTAAATCTGTGTCTGTGGGGAGTCAAAACAAAACAAGAAGGAAGGAGGAGCCTGAGGTGGGAGGGGATGCAGGGTCTGGAATTGTTACACAGAGGTTGCTATGGGAGATCATCACAGAGTCAGAGGAAGCATCTTTGGCCACCAGGATGGGCACATTGTGCCTGTTTATTTACATATTAGGTGTTTTCCCCCCTTGAGGTTACCAAGGCAAAATGAAATTTAAAAATATATGTATAGTAGTATTCCCTTATCCAAGAGGAACACATTCTGAGGTATCACACAGGTGCCTGGAACCATGGACAGCACCAGACCCTGTGTGTGTGTGTGTGTGTGTGTGTGTGTGTGTGTGTGTGTGTGTGTGTGTGCGCGCGCGCGCGCGCGAATATGTACTCCTCTCCTCCCTGTCCCTCTTCCCAGCCTCTCTTCTCCAGATACATTCTGCCTCAGTTTCCCTTCAGAAAAGAGCAGGACTCCCACAAGGCACCCAGGGTGTATCAAGTTACAATAAGACTAGGCACAAACCCTCATATCAAGCCTAGAAAAGGCAACCCAATAGGAGGACAAAGGCAGGCGAAAGAGTCGGAGACAGCCCTTTCTCCAACTGTTAGGAGTCCCACAAGAATGCTGAGTTAAAAATCCATAGCATATATGCAAAGGGCCTAGGTTGGACCCATGCGGGCTCTCTCTGATTACCACTAAAGTCTCTATGAGCTCCTATGAGCCATAGTTAGTTGATTCTGTGAGCCATTTTCTTTCTTTTTTTTTCTACAGATTTTTTTATTTGAATTAGAAACAAAATTGTTTTACATGACAATCCCAGTTCCCTCTTCCTCCCCTCCTCCCCACCCCCCTCCCAACTAAAACCCTACCTATCACATATCCTTTCTGCTTCCCCTGAGTGGTGAGGCCTTCCAGAGGGTGTCATCAGAGTCTATCGCATCCTTTGGGGTGAGCCATTTTCTTATGATGTCTTTGACCCCTCTGGCTCCTACAATCCTTCCTCTCCATCTTCCACAGGAATCCCGGAACTCCTCCTAATGTTTGAGTGTGGATCTCTGCATCTGTTTCCATCAGTTGCTGGCTGAAGCCTCTCTGATACCAACCTATGAGTACAACAGAGTATCATTAGGCTTCATTACATTGACATTTTTTTTCTCTAGTCGTGTTTGGTTCTATCCTAGGTCTCTTGGTCATCCCTTTTCTGGGTACTGGTGTTTCAGGCAGTGCCACAGTGGGTTCCCACTCATGGCATGGGCTTCGAGTTGGAGCAGTCTTTGGTTGGTCACTTCCACAAGTTCTGTGAAACCTTTACCCTCGTATATCTATCTTGTAGGCAGAACAAATTGTAGGTCAAAGGTTTTACCAGTCCCTCTACTGGAAGTCTTGCCTGGTAACAGAAGATGGCCAGTTCAGGCCCCATATCCCCTATTAGTAGGAGACTATACTAGGGTCACCCTTGTAGATTTCTGGAAGTTTCCATTGTACTAGGTTTCTGCCTCAGCCTGAGATGTCCCGTATTTCTAACCATGTCTCCCAGTACTAACTCTTTGATCTCTACTCTTCCCATCCCCTCCTGCCACCCAGTTCACCTGCAAAATCTACTCTATTTTCCCCTCTCTGGGAGATCCATGCATCCCCCTTGAGCCTTCCTTGTTACTTAACCTCTCTGGGTCTGTGGATTGAAGCATGGTTATCCTCTCTTTATGGCTAATGTTCACTTATGAGTGAGTACATTCGTGTTTGTCTTTCTGGTTCTGGGTTACCTCCCCCCAGATGATTTTTTTCTAGTTCCATCCATTTGCCTGCAAATTTCATGATGTTATTTTTTAAACAGCAGAGCAATACTCCATTGTGTAAATATATCACATTTTCTTTACCCATTCTTTGGTTGAAGGACAACTAGGTTGGTTCCAGTTTCTGGCTATTACCAATCAAGCTGCTATGAACATAGTGGAGAAACTGTCCTTACAACAGTTTGAAGCATCCTTTGTGTATATGCCCAGGAGTTGTGTAGTTGTGTCTTGAGGTAGAACGATTCCCAATTTTCTGAGAAATAACCATACTTATGTACTTTTAAAGGTGTAATGCTTGATGAATTTTGACAAATGTGTACATTAGCATAACCATTTCCCATATCAAATATACAATCTTTGCATCACCTCTTGTTCCCCAAATAACCTATTGAAAGGTCATTGTAAAACAGTTGTTGCTTTGTGACAGGTTAACAGTAAATATTCTGGTGTGTCCTGTAATTAAGCCAGGATGTCTCTTTCTTTTGCCTGTTTACTTAGGAACCACTGACCTATTCTACATTGCTATGGATTAATTTGTGATTTCGTTTTGGGCCTTTATATCAGTGAAGTCATACAATAAGTACTTTCTGTTTGGGATTCTTTAGGCATTTTTTTAAAAATACACACACCAGTAAAAATCTTTTATCATCACTATTAAGCACTGTGTATTATATAAAATAGTTATATGTGCTGCACTCTTAGAGTGCTGGGAACCAAGTAGATCTACATCCATCAGCATCATCACAGATGTTGTGTGAACAATACATAGTCACCTACGTCCCTCCAAATTTTAGGGTGTCACCAGGTCTTGGGTTTAGTCTGCAGATTGGGTTTAGTTTGAGGACTGTTGGCATGTAATGCTATGCTAGATGGTCTGAGTACCACTTTTGGATTGAAATTAGAAATTAGGCATCTCTGCCTGCCTTTTAGATTCTACTATAAACTTGGAAAGCATTGTATTTGGCCTCATGTGGATTCACTAACAGCCTTGGAGAGTTTGATGCACCACCAAGATGGCTGGTTAGTGACAGCCAGGGTAGGATTTGAATTCCTTTCTTTTGTTGCCAATTACACACACACACACATACAATACAGTATGATCATATTCACCTCCATTACCCCCTTTTATCGACATCTGACTCTAGGTAGCATTGACATTAGTCTTCATGTGAGTTGTCACTTTTGTGTAGTTATGATTTTGAGACAGAGTCTCCAGGCTGGTCTTAACCTCTCAATTCTCTTGTCTCGGCCTCTCAATGTTGTTACCATAGATACATATGCTGCTGTGCTCAGCTTGGCTTGTTGAGTTTTTGATTGGTGAGTTTTGAGTTGCAGAGAGCACAGAAAGTTGTTACAGATGTAGAATCATAAACCCTATCTCCACAAAGTCTTTTGTAGTAGATTTGGTGCAAGGCCCAGAAATGTTTATGCCAAAAATTACTTCCCATCTCTATTCCCAGAGATGTTTCTGATGCCTGAAATCCTTGGCTGTATTTAAGAAACAGTGTTATTTACTATGTCTACTGACCTCAAAATATATACAAAAACCCAAAGCATTTCAAAACACAGGTAGTTATCAGAAAACTCTTCCAAAGGGAGGAGATTAGTTTTGATGCTGTAGGGAGGGAGGGAGAAAATTTTCTCTCATGCCAGAGTGAGTCAGCAGTGTATAAATGAGTGACCAGATTCTTGGCAATAATTAATATCTTTCTCTCCTCTCATCCTTGAATTTCTTTGATGGTGTATGTCTATTTAAAATTTTAATTTGTTGATTATCCTTGAAGTTTCTAATTCTCTACCTACTGATGGGTGGAAGGAAATATCCATGCCAGAGAGATAAATGAGGTAGGTCTCTGTCTTCAATTCAGATAGCTTTCTTCTAGTCTTGATTCCAAACTTGACTGGCTTGGGAAGCCCCCATGGCTAGTTGGAATACAGCCCTTCAGTGGGGACAACATCAGAAACAACAGTTGCTCGTCTCTTAGAACACAACCAGCCTTCCAATGCATCACAAGAGACTGGAAGGACTGGGTGGTGTTTAAAAACATGTTGGCATTGACCTGGAGGTTGTACCATAACAAGGTCATTATCTTACCACCTTCCGGGGAAGGGCCCAAAGAGTATCACATACAAGAAGACTTTGTGCTAACCACTTCTGTGTGTGTGGTCACGCACAGGTGTTCTTGTGTATGTGGAAGCTGGTGGTCCACACTGGTGTCACTCTCTTGTTTCCTGAGGCAGGGTCTCTCAGCCAAATCTCCAACTCACCAGTTTGGCTGGATTTCTGGCCAACAAACCCCTTCATCTGCTTGTGTTTGCCCTGTCTGGTGATCTGGTTACAGACACAGTCTGCTATGCCTGGTTTTTTATATTGGTGATCTGGATGCAGGAACTCATGTCTTTGCAGCCGGGACTTCACTCTCTGGCTGTCACTCTTTCCTTAGGAGCTAATTACTTAGCCCTGCTGTGACCTGCCCTTCTTTCTTTAAAAGAAGTTAGGCATGTAGGGGTGTGGGAAGGATTTGGGAAGACTCGTGGTAGGCCGGGAAGAACGATCAAAATACAGTGAATGAAAAAAATTAAATAAAAATTAACGAGTTAAAAATATATACACAAGGAGGCATCTTAAAATATAGCAGATAAAATGCTTTCATAAGAAAGTTAAGAGATCAGTGATTTTCAGTACTTTGGGGAAAGGGGAGAGTGGGGTGTCCTTTAAGTGGACATGTGCTAGCATACTTTTACCAAACTAGGTTAAGTGACCACCTAGGTTAAGTCCCAGGAGCATGTATGGCTCATAGTTCCTAGTAACATATCATCACGGATTTGTCTCGTAACAAATGCCCTATCCTGATGCATGACTTCCAGGAAAGGGCATACAAAAATATCCACATCTTTGCTTAATTTTTCTTTACAATTGCTAAGAAAAAAAAAAAAAGAAATCCACTGACTTTTAAAAAATGTCTCCTTAGAGAACCCCAAGAGGATCAAATGCCTTGTGAGGCACCCAGTACATATGCATTGCACTGTAACAGGAGCGCTCTTCCTGTAAGGAAGGTCTTCGTTACATTTAGGTAGTATCTAGTTACTCAGTTTTTGTGGTTAAACCCCCTAGTGTTAAAATTCTCCAAATCCACATGTTCAACCAAGCTGGGGCCCTGTTAGGGTCTCTTTTCTGTTATGTAGACAGGGAGAGTGGAAAACAAAATAGCTTTTAGATTCTTTCAAGATCAGCTGCAGAGACCCTGACATTTATTGAAGATGCCATCAACTATGTGGCTTTCTGCACTTGTTGTGGGTAGCTTGCAGGGCTCTGCGCATCCAGGGGTCTTCTCAGAATGTGAGTGACAGCCTGGATGTGCCTCTCTGTGCAAGATGAACACATGGGAACACAGAGATGTGAAGCCAGCTAGTAACAGGAGATGGGACTGAGCAGTCTTGGGACTGACTCACAGGTAGCTCCGACTCAGACCCTGGACTCCTCCTCCTCAGCAGTCGCTGGCCTTGACTTACTTGGAAGCATGCGTTAGCTTACATTCTCAGTCTGTGCTATCCAGGGTAGCTTTTCTTAATCCCATTTAATTGAAAATAGATTCTTCTCTCATGCAATACAAACCAACCACAGTTTACCCTGCCTCCGCTCCTCCTAGCTCCCCTCTCCCTCAGATTTACTTCCCCTCTGTTTCCTCTTCAGAAAAGAGCAGGTCTCCAAGAAAGGACAACCAGACAGGACAACTAAGGTACAATAAGACGAGAGAATAAAATTGAAATGTTTATGCCTCTGTCTCTCTTGGTATATTTCCGTGGGTTGGGTGACTCCATCACCAGAAAGTCACAGCTCTTGCATGACAATGGCCTGCTGTCTCCAGATACTATTTGTCACTATTCCTGCCTTGCACTCCTCAGAACTACGAGTGGTTCATAGCCCTAGTATTCTCTCTTGTAGTTTTTGTGCATGCTGTCCCTTTATTAAACTAGTTCATCTAGTTGGGTTTGCCATCTTCTTTCTGGTGGGATTCTGGTTGGTGCAGTATTGTTAAGAACATGGAGAAACCAGCCTTGTGACTCAGGCTTGAAGGCTGAGGCTCTCCTCTCCTCAGCACCACTCTGAGATGAGTTCTTCTCTGCTTTGCTCCCTCCTCATCTTTCCAGTACTGTGCAAGGATAGCTTGCCAGGTTTTGCCTCAATTCTCAGCTTCCTCTTGAAGGCAATGTTTTTACTAATTTTATTCCCTACTTTTATAAATATTTTGAGATTAGTGAACTACTTCCACATATAATCTCATCAGAACTAGTAGGCCTAATGCTATGACCCATGAATAGAATTAGATGAATGAAAACTGCAAGTTGGGTAGATTAAGCATGCCCCCTACTCACAGCTCAAAGTGGTACATCTGAACTGACAGGCACAACTGAATCCTGAGCGGGTCTGATGTGCAGTCAATGAAGGGAGTGAATTAATACATAGCTGTGTGTCTCCATGAAATAGGGGGGTACCCAAAACAGATAAAAAAGAAAGCCTACTGTGACTTGTCTCTTCTTATGTAAAGTCATGACTCCGATCTCATCTTTAGGACCATACTGGGTAATACAGGCAGTGAATGACAGACTTGGAGGATACTATGTATAGCTAGATGGGTCCTTCTAAGAGCAGTATTTTAGAAATCATGACATGGCCAAGAGACTGGTGGCCATCTTTAGGGAGGCTGAGATGCAGTTGGAATGTGGGCAAGATGCAGAACCCTGTACATAATCAGATAAGATGGAAACAAATAGAAATATAGTGAAATGAGTACAAAATGATAGCTCCTTCCGTCAAGCTGCCCAAGCCCTGCTGCCATGTTAAGGTCCCAAGTAACACACAGAGACTTCTATCAGTTTCAATGCTGCTGGCCAATGACTAGGATTTCTTATCTGCTATCTCTGTCTTAAGTATCAACCATAATTATTAATCTATGTATTTTATAAAGACTTATCTGATCGAGGACGCCGGCGGCATGCATCCTTTCTTGTTGGGCTCAAATGGTGGCTCCAGAGACGAGAGCAGGAGGAGTTTGAAAGGGAGTACCAGGGACAGACAGAGTGAGACACAAGGTGCCTCAGATATAGCAAGAGAGGAATATTGAAGCCAGTACGGAGGCAGGGTGTCCTTGAATAGATACTGTGGAATATGCCTGTCTCATGCAAGACTTTTCTAAAATGACATGTTGTATATTCTATCTGTCTAACAAAGATGAAAAACAGTAAGCCAAAGAAAATCCACCTTCAGCATTTCCCTAATTCAGGTTTTCCTGAATGTACTAACAGGCGAGGCATTGGCCAGCTAAAAAGAACAGAGTGACGACTTGTACTCTAGGAGGACCCGCCACACTGACCTCCCCTGATGTTCCTTCAGAGGCCTTTGTTGTAGCAACAAGCAAACAGCCAGCAGCCCACTCACAGGACATCCGGCTCTCTGTAGCAGCCGTGCGTGCTTTTACAATAGAGATCTGTCTACACATCACCATGGCAGTAACACATGACCTGAAAAATCACATCTCCCGTCCTCGCAGACAGTCCTTCCCTGTGCTTTCCTAGATTTGTTGGCTATTTTATTTCCAAAGTGGGGAAAGAGATGGAAGTCAATTGATCATCCTAAGCTGTTTTCTTGCCTCTCAGCATTGTTTTACATGAATAAAAGCCCAACTATCAGCCAGTGTCTGTGTGAATAATGGAAAGCTCAAGTACATGCTGACGGGATTCAGGGTCAAGAAGTAAGGGCTATCAAATTGGGGTTAGTGGAGAGAGTGGAGTCTGGACACTGCGGGTGCTTGACTGAAGCCACCCTTCTGCCCCTTCCACTCCCCCAGGGAGAGGGAGAGGTCCAGCAGCCATGTTATAACTACTCTACTTGGTAGGGATTTTATCTGATTGGCTAAGTGGGATCCATGATACCGTCTTCACGTGATGGGAACCAAGATTCAGTGTTTGTGGGTTATTCCATCCAGTTAGTTGGTTTTGCTTAGGGAAGTTGAGGTTCTCTTGGGTTCTCAGTCTTATTAATAAAAAGAATTAAAAGCAGAACCAGAATTAAGAAGCTCAGGGATAATTTTGTTAATGTTTTGGAGGAAAACAATAGGGTAGGGAAGCCAAGAATCCAGGGAATTGTCAGATGTGGGGGAAATGGAGAAAGACAGTCATGGTGTTCAAACTACTCTGGAGGTCAGAGAAACAGCTGGAAAACTGAGTGTCAGGAAAACATGCTTAGGAGTGATGAGCTGGGAATCTGAGTTCAGAGGGCACCAGGCTTCAGGCTCTTGCGACTGGAAGGAAAGTACTGTACCAGGTACCCATGGCTAGAAACAGAAATGGAGGTAGCCTGTTATGACTGGAAAAATGATCTCAAGAATGGAGGCGAACTAGGGAGCACTGGAGAGAGCTCTCGAAGTACTGGTGGTGACCTTTCTTTATCAGAAGTTTTCGTAGCACCCTCCTTTCTAGTGTTCAGATCTCACAGGCTTTTCAGGCATGCTCTGTTCTCTGAAGCAACCCAAGTGGAGAATAGCTTCCAGTTTCCTCTGCAAATGGCCCCTTTCATATTTATTCTCAGTATTTCAGTTAAGCACCTGAAACTTGAAAGGTTTCTTATAGAGAAGGAGTGAAAGTTACCAGAGCAAGGAGAGCTTCAGGAATAATTATAAGTGTCTCCATTTGAAAGACTGATTTCTAGGTTCAAATACTGAAGAAAATCATTGAGTTCAGCAGAAACTATTTTTCTCCCCAATAGATAATCTATTCTGTTTTTTGCAACTAAAATTTTTTTCATGACCATTTCAGAATAATGACTCTCAAGCTACTTAGTGGTATCAGCAAGAACTGCACATTGCATTTAAATTAGATAACTAACCAGACAGAAACTATCTAGAGAAGGGTGTGCTGGATGATGGGAAGGAGTGTATGCAGAGTTGGTAAAAAAGAAGAAGAAACTGGTGCATTTTCACTAAAGAGGAACTGCTATACTCATCCCCATCATGTCATTTAACAGCATTAAAAATTGTGCTGTTGAGGTTCCTGGACTCCCAAGTTAAGACACTTGATAGATGCTGGGACCCGTACTTGAAACATGCTCATTTGATCCAAAATCCAGTGTTCATACCACACACACCGTGATATGGAATAAGACAAGCACACATTTGATAACTATCTTATGTATATTTGGATTGTGAGACATCTCAAAAGTTATAATTTCTGTATCAGTTTTTCCATCTCAAAAATGGGAAATGGAGCGAAAATTAGGCAGACTAGAACTACCAAAACTGGACTAACTCAGCTGAGGCAGGATCAAGCCCCTCCCCCACCCAAGGCTGAGCAAGCCATCCCACAGTACAGAATGGGTTTCAAAAAGCCAGCTCATGGGCTAGGGATTAACCCTCCTATTGACATGCCTCTACTGAATGTGTCAGGCTTTGCTGACTCCCCATAGGAGGCCTTACCCTTTGTGAGGAATGTGTCGGGGTGAGGAGAGGAAAGGGAGGGAAACTGTGGTTGGCATGTAAAGTGAATAAAAATAAAATAATAAAATATAAAAAATTACAACTAACTCTTCTCTAGAACTTTCCCAAAGTTCATGTATCATGCAGGGGAGATCCCAGAATCATCTTTTGGTAGATAGTACCAAAATCTGACTGTCTAATGACTGAGTGAGAAACAAAGGAAGAGTATTGGCATTAAACAAGAGGAAATTAACTGAACCAACAGGAAGAGATTTTTATTTGTTCTTTTTTTGAGACAGGATCTCATGTAATCCAGACTGGCCTTGAGCTTGCTGTGTAGTGAAGGATGGCCTTAATATTCTGATCCTTCTGCCTTTACTTCCCAAGTTCTCGGATTATAGGTCATATTTATCCACACTTGGTTTTATGTGGTAGTTGGGATCAAACTTAGAGCCAGATACATGCCAGATAAGCACTCTACCAACTCAGCCACTTTCTGGCCAAGAGTAGAGATCTTGTTCTTCCATTTGTTATTATGGGTAAGCTTATTCTAGACTTTCAACCACTTGCCACACTATGAGGCTCTATCTTTACCTGCAGACCTTGGACTTACTCTATGTAACTATAAAATATCACTGAAAGTCTCAATAGATCCAAGGAGAAAAATGATATCCTATAAATTATTATATTCTAGGTCATGAATTGTGTTCTTCAGTTGTCATTTATTATTTGGTTACACCATGGAATCTTTATCAGCATAACTAAGCTCTGACCGAAGAGATGTGTTTCTCTTTTTTACCCAGTGCTTACATTTTTATTCCATTATACAATTGTTTAACTTTGACACATGTCCATGGAAAAATACAGCTCTCACCTTAGAGGTGATAAGAGGTAGTTCATTCTGGAGCCAACTGAGTGAGTTTGGCTCTGGAATACAGATTTAGGTTATCCCAAATTTCACATTCCCATGGGTAATAGTTTGATGACTTTTTAAAAAAATAATACAATGCAGAAAGTCATAAATCAAGGTTCTTTTTAAATACATTGGTGGAATGTATACATGGCTGTTGGAAGGCATTGCTGGGTGGTCAAGGTCAAAGTCTCACATGGTCTGGCAGCTTTTTCTAAAAGCTCAACAACATGGAAACTCCCTCCCTCCCCAGCAAAACTTCTGCCTACACTTATCTGGAGAATGTTCCTGGGCCTGGAGGATTGACCTTATCTGAAAGCTCTCTCTAAACCAGATGCCTGCTAGAATATTAATGCTAGGAGCTCTGTTATAGGACCCTACTGTCACATACAAAGTCTTGTGATAGGAGTATGCCATTTATTGTAAATTAGGGTTTGTCTCAGGCTCCCCAATCCTCTATATTTCCTGTACTTTGGATTAAGTTGAAGCGTTCCACTGAAAGTTGCCTCCAGGGGGCTGTCTCCAATTGTGCTCATGGGCCACGTGCAAAGATTTCTGTGGCCACTTCTGCCCCCTTGCCCTTGTGGACTGGTAGTCAACAGGTTGAGAGGGGAAAGGGTTCCCCCACATATGGTTTAAAGCAAAATGGAGACATCTCAGATATATGTCTCAGATGATATCTAATGGCACTTTCAGCCTTTTGATTGGTAGAAATTATGGTTTTATTACATGAATACATTAAAACATATCTGTTAGTCACAGGATGTTAGGTCAGACAAAGAGGTGGGCAAGAAATGGATATGTAGGGTCCTAAACATATCACAAGAGAAATCATAATTAGCTCTAGACCTACAATAATCCAACCTCTACACAAATATTGAAGTTCTAATCAATCATCCTTGCAAAAGATTAATTTGTAGAAGGTGCAGTTGAAGGTACAATTTCTTTTTGGGATATTTTTTTCACACACATTGCCACTAGACTATCTTATCTGCCTTTAAAACTTTTTGATGCCAGAGACCCTGAAAAGGTAGCTATTCGAGAACACTTAATAGTGTTAATGAGAGTTATTTGCATAGATTTATCAGAGATGTATGCTCATTAAAATGTTGAGAAACATATGGTGACTTGTTGTAATCTGGTTCATATATAAAGGAAGAGTACCTTTATTTGCTTACTAAATTCTTCCCTGATGTCAGATGCCACTCTAACACTGGCTTGCCAATTGGTGAGAGATTTGATTATATATATATATATATATATATATATATATATATATATATTTGATGAAACATATATATATATATATGTTTGATGATATATTATATATGCAGAGAGGTAATGTAAGCAGAGTTATTAATTGGTCTAGATAATAAAATCCTGGATTCAGATATAGAGGGAAATGCTGAGAGAGCAGAGAGAAGAAGCAAGCCACAGCACACCTTTCCTCCTTGGCATCTCAGCAGACCAGAGGGCAATTTCCTGTTTCTCCCTGCTTATATCCTGTTTCTGTACAGATACCTCCAGATCTCTATCGTTAGCGAGAGTCAAGCTCCATGCTCTGAGCCTCAGACAGGCTTTATTCATACAAGCAAGATATCACCACAAGGTAAGGGACCAAAAGAAATGATATAAGTCCTGTGAAGATGTTAAGTCATGTAAATCCCAAATAAGGAATATTGATGAAGTCATTTAATTTTTGACATCTGAGAATTATCAAAGTTCTACTTCATAGCTAAGGAAAAGAATCCAATTTCTACAATGCTATTCAAAGCTGGAGTTTTATAATGTTGCCTAGAACTAGAAGTGTCTAACACCTAACAGTGTATTATCCACTCTCTCTGAGACACTGCACAACTTAGAGAAAGTCAGACATGTGTGTACAATGTGAGCAAAGTCTTAAACTGACATTATTAATGGAGAAATGAGTCTTTGGGATGACTTTTCAAGTATAGCTCACAATTCTTGCTCTAAGTATATCTTTGGATGTCTCTGTCAGAAGGAAGACAGTGGTCAGTCATTTGCAGCACAAGAAATGTACTTAAACAAAGTACTCACTGTTAGAAAATTCAAAGCTGCACTCCTTATGCTAATAGCTCTTCAGTCTTGTATTTTTGTACTCTAACATTTATTTTTTATTTGTTGATAACAAGGAGATAAATGAGAATAAAAACTGACAGGACCATCCAACAGATTTTGGCGGCATTTTCAAAATACCTTTGAAGATATTTTACGTCTATAGTAAAGCCATATCTTACAGGAAGAATAGACAGTCTAGCTGATTGAAGGTTATTCTCATCCATGGTTTTGATGATTAAAGTGATTAAGAAGAAATGGGGGGAAAATCTAATTAAAAGCCTTTCGAGTTTGCTGACCCAAGTTGGAAAATTACCAAATCTCCTCTCATTGTTTAATTTAAGTGGCATGCTCTCCTTATTTTGAAATATTTAGCAGGAAGCTTTCTAAAGTGGGAGAAGCCCAAGTAAAGTTCAAAGGGTTTTAGTTTCCCTCTCACCCCATCTTGCTATTGCCCGATAATATCCCCATGAAAAAAGAACTGAGATTTGTCCCAGTCAAATAGGGAACTAGAGATAGGTTAGATAGGTTTTGCTCATGTTCCTGCCTCTTAACCAAATGGAAATTGATAATGGCTTTTTTGTCCTTTTATTTTTATACAACTGATTCACTATAGGCTGGTCTTGACCAAATCTAAGCTATGCTTTCTTCTCTTGAAAGTTGTAACAGGATTCCAAAGCAGAGAGTTTCAAGCAGTGGGACTCTTCTGAAAGATTTAGGGCAAGTCCTAGAATCCCAAGCTCAATATTGTCATTCAGTAGATAAGAATGATGATAGCTGTCAAAACCATGTTGAATTACACAGAAAATGAGGTCGGATTCCATCAGCATCATTCTTTTTGAGGAAGTTCAGGTTGAAGAGAGTGTTTAAATTTTGTATCTGAGACTGATAATGTTTGCCAGTCAGCCCTCTGTACTCATCTCAGGCAATAAAATCCAGATTGCTGAAAAGTCTATGAAGGGATGTCTGGAGCCACTGACAATTATTTTACTTAGCTTCATGGACAAATCCAGTTTGTTCACAAGTGTGTGTGTGTGTGTGTGTGTGTGTGTGTGTGTGTGTGTGTTTGATGCAAACAGCAGGAGGCTTTATTGTAGTTGTTTAACTAGCTAACCCCATGTTAGCTCGGACCTTTCATCCACCCACCGTGGCGGATGGCTAGGAAAGACAGCTTGAAGCCTCTGCATAGAGATCTTATAGGGCAGCATAAGGGGAGTGTCTAGGGGTACGCACAGGCTCGGGATGGGTGTGCCTCCAGGCTTGAAGGGTTTTCCATGTGTTCATTGGTCAACTGGTTGTTATGGCCCATAGGCCCTCCCAGAGTGGTTGCTATGCTCTGTGAGTCATTGCTGTGCACTTGTCCATAAAGCACACCCAGAGCTGTAAATCATAGCACCACCAGCTAACTTCTGATTGGTTCCTTGCCACGAGGCAGGCATCTGACCTCCTTAATGACCAAAGCAAGGTCAAGCAAGCATGTGTTTGGCTGTTATGGCTGCCAAAATGGGGAACTGGTCCCTTCATTCCCCCATTTTCTTTTTGGAGATTCCAATCATGGAATTGCTGTTTCTCTGGTGTCCCCATCAGGGAGTGAGAGAGATTGGCATCCCCTATGTAAGGGAGTTCCTTTTGACTTAGCATTTCATCCAGGGAAAATGGGCGACGTATTGTTTACCATGCTACTTCATGCTGACTTTGGGACGAAGTTAGGGACCCAAGAAGGCTGAAATGCTAGTCAAAAGCAAAAAGGGAATTTAGGCAATGGGGAATCCATCAGGAGCTTCTGTTTGGCAGACTCTGTTGCAGAGACATGGGGTGTCCGAATCAGCTGGACTGGTTCACATCCGCAGCACGTCCAGGGCTCGCAGTCTACTTAGGAACAGCCTGTAGTCAGCAACTGATACTCAGATGTGTCTGCCAGAAGCAGAAACCTGTTCAAGACATGTTTAAACTAGGAACATAAGTTAAAACTTATTTATTGAAACCCTCAGTGCAGAAAAAAGCAGATATCTGTTCAAACTGCAGGAACATATTTATAATTTTGAGTCCTAGCAGAGACTACAGATTTGGGCTAGAAGCATGTACATTTTTCTTCTGTCCAGAGAGCTAGGTATGGATTGGACAGAGGTGCCTTTGGCCTGATGAAATGCCCTTTAAGTTTATACTTAGATGACAACTAAAATAAACCTAAAAACCTTGAGCTTGTGACTGAACAGTAGGTAGTCACTATTTTATCAGCTACCAAGCTGACTATAGTTCCACAAGTGTCTTCTAAAGTACAAAAACCAGGTAAATCTTTCCAAAAGACTGCATGTGTAAAATTGTGTTGCTGGTACGAGGAATATCTGTGCAATTCTCGGAGTTGATTGGAAGCAATCAGAAAACAAAATTTACCTAGTAATTTTAAATATGTGCTTGTGCTGTTCACATAATTTGGCTATTATAAATAATGTTTTCAGTAAACATCCTTGTGTGTACATAACTGCTTCTAAGTGTAAACATTTTTGCTAGATTCTCAGAATAATTAAGGTTTAAGTCCTCATCTAGTAGATAAACCTAGTAAATTCTGAGTAATAATACCAAATACCCTTCTAGAATATAAACAAATTAAACGATCATTTCCTTTATAAAATTTTTATTTTATTCTTAAACAATTTCATACATGCAAACACACATATAATATATTTTGGTATTTCCAGCTCTCATTATCCTCTGCCATTCTCCCCACCCCCAATTTCCCACTGAAAACCTTCTTAATACATGTCTATCCTACTCTATCCTACTTTCAGATGTGTGTGTGTGTGTGTGTGTGTGTGTGTGTGTGTGTATGTGTGTGTGTGTATGTGTGAGTGTGTGTATGTGAGTCTGTGTGAGTGTGTGTGCATATGTGTGTGTGAGTGTGTGTATGTGAGTCTGTGTGAGTGTGTATGAGTGTGTGTCTGTGTGAGTGTGTGTGCATATGCATGTGTGAGTGTGTGTGTGTGTGTGTGTGTGTGTGTGTGTGTGTGTGTGTGTGTGTGACTCTCTGAGTTTAATTAGTGTTGCCTTGTTCGAGCATGGGTGGGAGGTTATTTACTGGAGTATGGCCAACTTTACAGTGAGCAAAAGAGACTGATATGAAATCCCATTTTCATAAGAATACCCCTGCTTAGATGCCAGCTATAAATGGGGTACCCAACCGACTTATGTTGCCTGAACTAGATTAAAATTCATGACTTCCCACATCTTACTTCTTAGGTCGAGGACTTGCTAGATGACTTGCAGATGTCAGAACTGCACTGTATTTAACACTACCGGTTTATTTTTGATGAATAGAGCTCAAGACCAGATAAACAGAAGTGATGCATAGTGAGACTTGGTGGTGGTGGCATGTGCAGGGAGTGTAGTTAGGTGTCACACCTTTTGGGCACACTACTCCCCTAAGATGGTGATGTTGCACCAACCCAGAAGCCCCCGCTTAGATTCCTCTCTTTTAGGTTTTTATCAGTTTCATCAAAGACTTATCAAGTGGAGTCACTCCCTGCCAAGAGCCCCGAGGAAAGCTGAAGGCCTTGAATTGTGGCGTCAAACTGGACTGCAGCAGCATCAGAGAAGAGGAATAGTGAACTCACACTTAGTGAGTGGGCAAAGGCTACCGGTTCATCATACTTGTCGAGGATCCGGAGCACAGCTGGGGCAGAGCCAGTCTGACGGTTTTGGAAGACAGGTTGTGGTAGATGGAGCCTGTCTTGCTAAGTTTCCATGGTCCAGGTCATTTCTGCCTGAGGGTGGGTTGTGGTTTGACTGATAGGATGCTCCCCATACAGCTTCTTTAGATGCTGAGATCTGGGAGTGAAGAAGGACAATGTTTACAGTAATGGCAAACTTCTTTTTATTGTGAATTCAATGGAATTTAAGCACAAGAATATTGCCTCCTATTCAAAACAAAACACAGAAACTAGTTGCTTTAAAAGCGAATTTCACAGCTTCTCCCCTTAGACATAATGAATAAACACACTTATTTAGGAGTTGCTATGTCACAGATTCTGTTAAAAATGCCTTACATACATGATCTTAGATTAAATATTAACATCCCTATGAAGTAAGTACACACTTACTGATGAAGAATCAGACATAGGGCAGGCGGGATCAATAGCAATTAAAACAGCTTTTTAACGCTTGCTCACTTTTCAGTATGCCATTATAATTCATAGTTTGTTCTTAAGTGGTCAAGGCAGACAGGAAGCTCTTATTACTTTTTGATTTTTCTGACTCTGAAATTAGACTGATTGGTTT
This sequence comes from Cricetulus griseus, assembly GCF_003668045.3. Taxonomy (NCBI): domain Eukaryota; kingdom Metazoa; phylum Chordata; class Mammalia; order Rodentia; family Cricetidae; genus Cricetulus; species Cricetulus griseus. Next base: position 30,265,522 of record NC_048603.1, read on the forward strand.
CTTCGTAGAAATGCTATGTTCATTTTGGGCCAACTTCTATTACATGAGCTGTCTGTCCCTGCTAGGATATTCAATATCTTTGGCTGTCTTTCCCTATATGGCAATAATGACAACCAGTCCCTCATACAGATCCAAAAGTACTACGGCAGTGGTTCTCAACCTTCCTAAGTCTGTGAACCTTTAACACAGTTCCTCATGTTGTCCTGACCCCAAGCATAGCATTATTTATGTTGCTACTTTATCCCTGTAACTTTGCTACGGTTATAATGTAAATACCCGATATGTAGAATATCTTTTATCCTCAAAGGGGTAGCGCCCCATAAGTTGAGAACTGCTGCACAACTATGGAGACATCTTCTATGGTTGTGCCTTTTAGACATGCTCTTTATTTATCGTAAACCTTTGCAATGTTTTTGCTGCAGATTGAGGATTTTTACACCATGAGACCATGCTTCCCATCTTGCTCTCTCTTTGGCGTACACAGATAGTATTCCTCTTGTTTCCCGTCTCCAAGATCCTCTCGTCTTGAATCTAGGTTCTAGAATTGGCTCTTGTCAGCCTCAATCTCAGAGACTAAGCAGCTTGGAGAGCTGTAAACAGAGCTTGCAAGTTTGCTACACAGCCGTTATGTAAAAATGTCTGGGAACAAGTAACATGATTTATTTCTTCCAAAATCAGAAGGCAAAAATGTCTTGTCTGTTTCCCCTTCTCAGTGGGATCCACGTAGGTCTCTCTTAGGGTCCACCTTGTTTTCTAGCTTCTCTGGGGTTGTGGATTGTAGCCTGGTTATCCTTTGCTTTATGTCTAAAATCCACTTATGAGTGAGTACATACCATGTTTGTCTTTCTGGGTCTGGGTTACCTCACTTAGGATTTTTTTTCTAGTTCCATACATTTGCCTGTAAAATTCAAGCTGCTATTGTTTTTTTACCAGTGAATAGTACTCCATTGTGTGAATTACCACATTTTCTTTATCCATTCTACTGTTGATGGGCATCTAGGTTGTTTCCAGGTTCTGGCTATTGTAAATAATGTTACTATGACCCCACGGCTGGTCTCACCCTCTCTGAGGAGTGGATGGGGGTTAGGGTGGGGAGCTGGTGGGGAGAGCGGGTGGATGGGAGGGAGAGGGATCTGGGAATGGTATGTAAAATAAGATTGTTTAAAAAACAAAAAAATCATAGAAGACAAAAATGACAGCAAGCTACTAGATAGAAGTACTGGCGAAGTTACAATTAAAAATCTGTATTCCCTCAATGCTCAACTTACAAGGAAACACAAAGCAACAGACCAGCTAAGTACAGCATTCCTAAGTTTATCATCAGATCTATACTCTAAAATATGAAGGTGTGTTCCTGCTCGATAAATGGATTCCTGTGGAGGACTGAAGATGCACCTATGGCGTGGGTCATCAGGATGTCAATCTCAACAAAGCACAGAGCTATAGATCCCGCCCTGTGAACCTCTCTGCTACTCCAGTCAGCCTAGCAACATGAGTTAACTCACACTGTTCAGACATGGCTTAACAATTCAAGAGGCACCTTTTCTGTCAATCTATGAAGCTATACTTTGAACCATATGCTCTCCTTTAGGACATTCGTGAAGTTCAGATGTTGTGGGATGAACTTTATACACAATAAACACAAGTATCTGTACATAGGGATCCCTGGGTACAGCTGAACTGTCTTTTAGATGTGGTGGTCCTAGCAAAGAGTCCTTCCTTCATCCGTCCTCTTCTTTGCACAGCTCCAGTCCAGGATGCTGCCAGTCTTACGAAGGTCACCCCCAGAAGACAGCCCTTCCTTCGGGCACTGGGACTCATCCTCTAATACTTGGCAACATTCACCATTAACTGAAATGCACACCGGAACAGTGGCTAGGCCGGTGGAACCACCCAACACACAGTGCCTTGCCCTGCACTATTCTTTCCCCTATTCGCCTCCACCTGGTAACAGTATCTGCTCAAAGACAAAGCTTAACTGTTGGGAGCCAAATCTCGGGGCTTGGCATGAGATCCTAGGCCATGCTTGGCAGGCCACATAGTTAACCTATACATAGCAGCTCCTTAGAACCTCAGCTCAAGAAAAGAAACAACCTGACCCAGTCCTCCACCCCCAGGCTCAGTCACCTAGGCAACCCTTCCTGGACCTCTTACTCATGAACTCGTTACCCTGCCAAACTTCCTCTTTGTGGGTTCCTAATATCCTGCCTATACTAACACCTGATACACAAACAACCCATTCTGCCCCTCCCCATATCCTGACTATATAAGCTAGCCTGAGAAAAGTAAAGTTTGCCACTTGATCAGAATCCTGTCCTGTGGTCATTCTTTCTGTGTCTCTTGTCCCCATTCCTTATCCTTGACTCTCTTGCCCCAGGATGATGTCCTGCAGGACGGGACACTTAACAATTCCACACCTTCATAACCATTCCTATGAAATAATAATCTTTAAAAGGTGTTAACCCTTCGTTTTACCATGTGCATTTCTGAAATATTTGTTGCCAAGGAAAACAGGATTACAGATTTGTCTGACAGATTGAGATGACGTGGTTATCAAACCACACCATGGTTATCAAAACACTCATGTAGGGTGGGTTTTTAGTTGGTGAATATTCACAGTGTGGGGGAAAGCTTGATACATACTGTATAATCTCAATTCCCTAGATGTATGTACATTGCAGCATCTAGAAGGACAGCAAGCTGAGATGTTGTGACTGAGAGACTTTTCTTAGCTTCTTGTGTTTTGTTTCCTGTAATGCAATACTACAAAATAAATAAAAGCTTCTTTTAAAAGCTTAAAAAATAGCTAGAAAGAAAAAAAAAGACAAAAATGTTACTCAGCTTGGATTGTGTTTATCCTTATAACAATGCAGTTGTAAATATATAAATTTAAATAATGTTCAATATGATTATGTATAGAATTGCATAATTATGTATATATTTGTAGATATAGTCATGAATGGGGGAATGTGAGTGACCCTGTACACAACCAATTTATCCTTATGACCTCCTAGTGGATAGAGCTGGGTACCCTAAATGTAATTGGAATGTTCAGCCAGATTGGATTCTGACAAGGCCATATTAACTTGGTGGATCAGTTCAGCATCCACTACTCCGTAAGATTTTCCTATACTTGCAAAAATATCCCTGTAACAATTTAAAAATTGTTAATTTATCAGGAAAAAAGTAATTCTATGACCAGATCTTTAGGATTCTAAGCAATGCGTCTCAATCATGTACATAAGCTCCATGAGCCAGATATAGGAGAGAATCTCTCAAGTCAGGATCCTGTTTGTCGCCTTCCTTCTTCCACCATGTGTGTTTAGAACTACTCAATCCATTTTTGGTCTGTATTTTATTTAACTCTAATACCTCTTCCCGTTTTGCTTCTGGTCTTTCATAGGTTTTTGTCATTCTTCTTGATGGCATTTAATAGTTAGACTTTGGAACTTAAGCTCTTCTCTCTAGTCTTGGGACTCCAGTTCTACAAGGGGCCCAGGCCTTGCTCTCTTCACTCTTTTGACTAAAGACTTCTCCGGAAGCCTTCAGGATGCTCCACAGGTTTGTTTACGTCCAGGCTCTGCAGCCTCTTTGCCAGTGTCCCTGTGTGCAGCCTGATGAATTGCCTTTATTAGAGTAGAGAGCTCCTGGTGTTCATATGAACACCCCTGCTGGATGTTACTTTTGACAAACACTTTGACTGAAGCTTTATAAATTGTGTGTGTGTGTGGAAAGTCACATTATAATGATAGATTTGCTCAATTGGTTTCCTGAAAATAGATTGTTTTGATTTTATCATACTTCTAGAAAAACTGTGTTTGCATTGACATTTATGGTTACATTCTTGAGACACATCCAAGCCACAAGCCTAGATTTGGAGAAACACACATTGGGCTACAAAAATTGCTTGTCCTGGTGGGAATGTAAATCAAAGAGGGATGTTGTGACTGTGATTTGCACTAAATGAGCGAGGAAAGTATCTGGTTGGCTGTAGTTTTCATAGGGCTGCTAGAACCCCCGTTTCTCTCGCTTTTAATTTGGTTCTTTTGGATTTCAGCCCAGCTTACACTGTTGTTATTGACTCTGTGTGAGTGATGCCTAGGCCGGCACTCCACCTTTCATTTTCAGGGCCCAGTCCTGCTTAAGTTTGGGGATTATGGAATCATGAGAATAAGCTGATTAATAATGGAGGATTTTATAGAGAGGGCAAATATGAGTTCTTACTTCCTGCTCATAGATTCTTCTTTTGAGGGAGACCTTTTACTATCCTTGTAAAGTCTATGAAACTCTTAAGATTCTGTGTAAAATATACATGTATGTATATATTTATATATTACTTCTGTCTTTGTTTTTTTCTTTTTTGAGGCAGGGTCTCATATAATCCATGCTGGCCTCCAGATTGCTATGTAACTGAGAATCACCCTTAGTCCTGATGGCCCTGTTTCCATCTCCTGAGTGTGCTGTGGAGAACAATAATTCTCTTGTTCTCCGTAAAGATTTGTTACTCGTATTGTTTTAATAAACTGCTGATTTTCCAGTAGCCAGGCAAGAATTATAGGTGGGGCAACAAGACTAGGAGAATTCTGGGAAGAGGAAAGGCAGAGACAGTACCAGCCATGCACAGAGGAAGCAAGATGGGAATGCCTTACTGAGAAAAGATACCAAGCCACGTGGCTAAACATAGATAAGAATTATGAGTTAATTTACGTTGTAAGAGCTTGTTAGGAATAAGCCTGAGCAATAGGCCAAACAGTTTATAATTAAAATAAGTCTCCATGTGTTTATTTGGGACCGAATGTCTGCAGGATGGGGCAGGACAGAAACTTCCATCTACATGAGTGTTGAAATTACAAGTATGCATCACCATGTTTGGTTTATGTGATACGGCAGATTAAAAGCAGAACATGGTGCATTCTAGAGAAATGCTCTGCTAATTGAGCAGAATCCCCAGCCAGTGAGGAAGGATGTCTGAAGTCTTTGGAACAATAGGGACAGGACATAGATGGTGCCCTCATTTTATTCAATTGCTGTTATAAACCTTCTGACCAAAAGTAACGTGGGAAGAAAGAGTTTGTTGAGCTTTTACTGTTGGGTCAGAATCTGTTACTGAGGCAAATCAAAACAGGAACTCAAGGCAGGAGCCTGCTGCCTTACTAGCTGGTGTTCTTGCAGCCTCATGCTTATATAGCTTTCTTATACAGCCTAGGACTAGCTGTCTAGGATGACCACCCACAGTGGGCTAGGCCCTTCAGTATCAATTAACAATCAAGACAATGCCTCAAAGACATGTTCATTGGTCACTATGATCTAGACAGCTTTTCAACTGAGGTTCTGGATTCCAAGGTGACTCTAAGTTGTGTCAAATTGACAAGAAGATTGATCATTGGACAATCAAAAGGTGTGCGTTCACCTTTGAAGGCCACCTCTCCTACTCCCAGTTTTCCTTAAATTTGAAGGTAAGTGGGGAGGAGTGTATGGAAGGGTTTGGAGGAAATAAAGGGAAAGGATGAATGCAATTAAATTACAATCTCAAAAATAAAAAAGGGAAACATAGCTGAGCATAAAAACCAAACAAAAACAAACCAAACAAAAGCCCCAAACTAGTATTCCCCAAAATATTCATGTAACCCTCCTTTTAGGCATTCCTGGAGTTCACAGGCTTTCAAACTTTTTTCTCAACTTCAATTTTGAGCAGTCAGACCTAGGATATTGCCACTGTAGTATACATGACTAAACTGGTATCTTTACTAAAGAAAAAAACCCATTGTGTGTATTTAATATAATAGCACAATCTTAAGGATACCAACATGTGAAATAATGTTGGTCTCAAAATTGAAATAAAATGATAACATATGGTTAATAATTCTTTGCTGAATAATGAATATGTTAATCAGCATCAATAATTTTAGCCATAGCTACCATTTATTACATATTTGTTATTTAATAATAACTCATTTCACCTGGTGCATGCGTTATTACATTGCTAGAAATGACAACTCTTTGGAGAAAGTATTATTATTTCAGTTTGATAACTTAGAAATTAGGAACTCAGAGAATAAAGAAATTGTAAAGGACTTCATTACCCTTTGAAAGGTCAAACAGAACTAACTTGAGTTTTGTTGGAGTACCCATCTTGTTCTTGGAATGAGTTGCAACCTCATCCAAGTTTATAAATGTACCCCAGGTTTTTCTCCTTCCCTCCATTAGAAGTAGCATTATTGACAGTGGTGCTCATGGTTCCCTGGTTTATTTTCTATACAAACAATGCTTCCCATTGTGTTTACCCTGAGATGGATTAGGACTTCCAGCCACAAACACAGCTGAAGCTCTGATAAGTACTATCACGTAGAAATATATTTCAATCTGTTTCCTTTTTTAAAAAAATTCTTTCCTCCATTTTTAATTTAAATTAGAAACAAGATTGTTTTACATGCCAATCCCAGTTCCCTCTCCCTCCCCTCCTCCCCTGCCCCACACTAACACCCTACCTTTCCCATACCATTTCTGCTCCCCAGGGAGAGTGAGGTCTCCCATGGGATAGGGCCACACTGAACTTCTTAGAAGAGAAAGGGGGGAAGTACCCTTGAACGAATTGGTACAGGAGACTGCTTCATGAACATAACACCAGTAGCACAGACACTGCGTTTGACAATTAACAAATGGGACCTCCTGAAACTGAAAAGCTTCTGTAAGGCAAAGGACACAGTCAGCAAGACAAAACGGCAGCCCACAGAATTGGAAAATATATTCACCAACCCCACATCTGACAGAGGGCTGATCTCCAAAATTTACAAAGAACTCAAGAAGCTGGTTTCCAAAACACCAAATAATTCAATTGTTTTCTGAGGATGGCAGAAAGCTGGTGGCTGCCCTGTAAAAAGTCACAGACAACCTTTCCAAAGTCCACGAGGCATGTGCGTGATGGTGTATGTAGAGTTTCCTTTTGAATATCCTGAATCTATAATGACCTGCAAAGAACTCTCAATACATTAAAACAACAAAAATCCAAACATAGCAAAAACACAACTAATAGCTAAAGTCAAAGCAATGGAGTTTTGATTTGATGGGTGTTAGGATTCAGGCATCTGTACTGGACTATCCTTGGGGATACGCCCTCAGCTTTAGCCACTAAGAGCACCACCTGTGCACATTCAATATGTTTCCTTTTAAAAGGGCCCTGTACACCTTGAATCTTTCTCTTTCTTTCTCTCCCTCTCTCTACTTCTCTCTCTCCCTCTCCCTCCCTCTCTGTCTCTCTGTCTCTCTGTCTCTCTGTCTCTCTCTCTCTCTCTCTCTCTCTCTCTCTCTCTCTCCTTTCTCCTCTCTCCTGCTCCTGTCCTCGGAGGCTTGTCTCTCCCTTCCCTTTCCCATTTTCATGAACCTTTTCCTTAATAAAAATCCCTGGTGCTTGAACCCTGTCGCATGGCCTCTTTCCCTTGAGCACCGTTTTTCTTAAATTACAACAGTGAGCACAAATTTTTAACAGTGTACATAGAAAAGTCCTTTAGAAATAACAGAAGGATAACATTAAGATAGAGGAGATCACAATATAATTACTATCTAAATATATGGGTACTTTTATTTACTGTTACTTTTTCTAAGAAACAGGGGAGTTGGGTGGACTGAGGTTCATGACCACTGGAGCTAATAGTTTTATTGAATCTCAGCCCCATTCTTAATCAAGAGAAGCACTTTTTAATGTCAGGACTCAACTCTTATTTGGTTTTATCAACTCTTATTTGTTTGATTTGTTTTAATTGGAATCTCTACCACTCTATTATGATACCAGTGTAGAATCCTTAGCGAACCATTCATATTTGATTTTATTAAGTTATTATATTCAGTCCATTCAGACAGACACATAAATGGAATCTAATGTTCATATGATTAGACCTCTTTCTGGGGAATTGACAAGAAGTCTGGTGGACATAGTTTTAAATCCTACAAAGGGAGATCTATCCTGTTTAAAACTCCTTTGGAATTTTCTCATTTTAGACCCATATTTTATTAAGAACAATGGGAATTTGTTAAAATATTTTCTCAAGTTCTGTTCATTTGTTACTCTTACAGACTTATTTTTGAGTGGACTCAGACTTAAAGGTAGAAGCTCTCAGTGAGGATAGCCCGTGTCCTTTGGTAATCTATTCCTGGTGTTTTTCTTTGGCTTCCTTTCTTCTCTTGGGCAACCACGTAGTACATTCTAAGGCTTCTTCATTTTAGCTACGGTATTGTTTCTCCATAGCAATAGTTCTGTGTTTGTTGAAGGACATATGAACTAGCAAGATGCTGAATCTTGGGAACTTTGGTCCTGGTCTTCTTACCTTCTTTGATCCAAAGTGGTTCTCAACCTATGGGCCACGAGCATCCAAAAACACATATTTCCAATGGTTTTAGAAACTGAGACACTGATCCATTCAAAATTAAATCTGTGAAGTACCATAAAAATAAGTTTTTGCCTGGGGCTTCCAAGACCGTCCGTAATACTTGTTTTCCCATGGCCATGGCAGACAGGTTGAGAATCATTGGAAGGGCTTTCTGTTAGTGTATTGGCAGACATCGTCTTTCTTAGAGATATTGAAAAGCTTGCAGACTCTGCAAGATCTTTTCATGCCTGACTCCTGAGGCACAGTAGTATCTGTCACTACAGGAATACCACCCCCTCCTTGTAACAATAAATCTTTCCGCCAAGCCACCCAAGCCCTGTCTCCATGTGGGCACCCAAAATAACACACAGAGTCTTATATTAATTGCAATTCTGCTGGCCAATGACTAGGATTTCTTATCTGCTATCTCTGTCTTAAGTATCAACTATAATCATTAATCTATAGGTTTTATAAACTTATCTTATTGAGGATGCAGGTGGCAAGTGTCCTGTCTTTCCAGGCTCACATGGCAACCCTCACTTTACTAAATTTCCCAGAATCCTCCTTGACTCCTAGGCCCCCCTATCCTGTTTCCTCATTGGCCAACAGTACTTTATTCATTGACCAATAAGACAAACATCCCCCATCACCTCCCCTTTTAAAATAACTGTACTAAGAATTCAAATTGGATGGCTGATGGGCTGAGGGGGGAAGTGAGAGGGGAGGAGGAGAGGGAGAACTATAGTTGGAATGAAAAATGAAATTAAAAAAAATAAAGAGAAAGAATTCAAATTGTCATCCATGGTGCATCCAGAACAGATTTGTACTTCCTCTTTTCAGTTTTCCTTGGTCTATAACAGGAATGCCCCTTACTCAATAGCAGGTGCAATATCCCACAGCTCATGGGAAAACCTTGTTCGTCCTTCCCACACTGGTTCAGACTACACAGCCCTTCCACTCTTCACCCAGATCATTGGGAGCTGCTTGTGTTTCCCTGTGCTTTTCACAGAAAGTAGAAAGCTTGTGTTACTCATTCACTTCAGTGAGTTTCTGACAGCTGGTACCTGGGAATGAGATATTTAGCTTTGTCTAGACACAGCCAAATGCCCAGGCAGGAAGCACCACAAAAATAGTTTCCAAAATATTAAAAAAATAGTTCTTTTCTTTGGTCTACTTTGTAGGTCACCAAAAATTATTACTAGTATTTAAAAATATATAGTTGTTTAGAAAGTATTTTTTTGTGTTTGTTGTATATTGTAAGACAAAAAAATTATTTTCTGATGTTCTGGTTTTAATGTATGTATGTGTTTATTTGTTTGCTTAAGTACTGCAGATAATTTTGTAGGAAATACTTGATAGTTTCTTTTTGAGCTGGCTCTTGGTAATTAATTGAAGGTAAATTCTCTACAAAGTAAAATTTTCAATATCTTTGTATTTGATTTTTTAAAATTTGCTTGATGTTTGTTTTTGTTTTTCTTTTATATTGATGGTAAGTAGTAGGGAAGCAAAAATATTAACTAGAATTGGAATCTGGAAACTCAAGGCCTTGAAAAAACTACCTAATATACAAATCTCTGTATCTTCATTTATAAAATGGGAATAATACATTTTATACTTTCAAGTTTTCCAAAGAATTGTTGTCAAAGGAAACTGGCATGTGTTTGGAATCCAGTGTGTCCTGTTGGACCTTGGGATACTTGTTCCTGGGGAGTTTGTTGTAAAAGAAATCCCCCTAAACAGAGGGAGAGGTGAGAGCCAAGATGAGAATCTTATAAAGAGCAAAGGCAGAGGCACCCTAGAGAGAAGAAAGAGCCATAGCAGGACTATGTAAGAGAAAGAATTAAAGCTTTGGGAAGTAAAGGAAGAATTATGTAGCTGAAGTAAGTTCATTGAAGTCCACTGGATAAAGTGAAGGAAGTCTAGATGAAGTCAGAACACAAGCAGCTTTGTAGAACACCACAGACATCATAACACATTTGACTCTCGGTTTGGGTACAGTGAGAAACTGTGGTTTGGGTGAGAAATGATGGTTGATTGGACTATGGATATAGCGATAGAAATGGAGATCAATGAATAAGTATAAATAGTTTGAAGGTAGAGGCCTTTGTTTGGATTGTATTGTTTTCAGGGGAGATATAAAAGAGAAGGCAGTGGGATAATAAAACCCTGACTATCACTAGTTGGGCAAATCCCATAGGAGGGAAGTCTCCTCTCTGGTTTGTAGGCTCTTACTGAATAAATTATAGGTTACAATCCCCTGGCAGTCAGTGTCCACTGTTACACAATACCTAAGACAACCAGCTTTAGAAGACAAAAGTTTCATTTTGGCTCATAGTTTTGGAGATTTTAGTCCTAGGCTGGATGTTCCTGTTGGTTTTGGGCCTGTGGTAAGGTAACATATCATGAGAGGGAGTGTGTGAAGCAAGATGGTTGCCTTATTGTGGTCAGGAAGCAAGACTAAGGAAAAGGAGGAGCCCAGAGTGGCAAAATCCCCTTTGAACAGATGCCCTGAGTGGTCTAACTTCGTACTAGCTCAAGTGTTGAACATACGATCCTTTGGATGCTTGTCTGAACCATATGCTGTGAGAAAAGCCCAACCAAAGGGAATTCATTGTCTCAAGAACTATCAGAAAAGGTTGAACAGAAAAATCAGAGCAAGAGAGGCACCCATGTGAGTCCCAGAAACAACCAGTGGCGGGTGATCATTCACAGCAGCTCTGACTCCCTGACTTCCAACTCGTTGCTCATGTCAACAGCTTTATAGGTTACACAGAGGCGTTGGAACTGTATGCCTTAAGACGTGTTTCAGTATGTCTCCTGCTGAATTTGAGAATCCCCCCAAAATGCTCTGGGTGGTCTGAAGCCCAGTGTCACACAGGAAAGGAGCAGGTAAAATAACTGAGCATGTGGTAAGTAGATCCTACAACAGATTGTGACGACTGTGACAAGCCATTGTCACTCTCCCCACACATCACTCATCATAGAGAACCTTCTGGTATCTGTTATAAGTATTTCCTACCTATCACTTTATTGTTCTGTCTCTTCTCAAAATGGAAACTCCAGGGGGAGGAGTGGTCTCAGTGGCTAGACTTATGTCTGGCACCTAGTAGGTGCCCTGTACATGTTTTGAAACCGATGTCTGATTATCACAAATCTTGGTCCCAGGGAACTGTTGTTCTTCTGAAGATGGAGGCGCTAAGCCTAGCCTTCATATCAAGCAAAACAAGGTGTAGAGCGGGTTTGGGACATGTCCATGATCCTCTCTGATGGTCACACGTACCAGTAAGTGTGAAGTTTTATAGCACCACCAGAAGTGTTTCAGAGAGGCCTATATCAAAGCTAAAGTTAGAGGTCAGTAGTTCTCTTTTGCATAGAGAACCTTGAGGGCTTTATTTAAAGGCTAACACTTGAGCTTTTCTGTCTTTTCTTGGGTGAGCTTTTATATATTAAAGTATCCAGAGACTGGAAATCATTGTCACAGTTTAAGCAAAGCACTTCCATTGATTGGATCAACCAAATTAATATCAGAAGGAGGCCTCTTGTGGTGTAGGTCTGAATGTTGATGGTCACTGCCATAAATGGGGTAGCCTGCCAGAAGCTTGTCAGGGATGCGAGCTGCTATTAAAAATACTTCCACTCTATTCTTTGACACTTTTACTTCCTACTTGACTTCATATATAAAGTAGACTTTTACTATGAGACTCAGTCTTTAAGAGCTATGATATTTGTATTCTTAGTTTTGGATTTTGTGTTTACAGCACACAGCACTATCTGTTGGTTTGTCAATGTTCTTAGCTCTAGTGTTAATTTTTCACATGGTTTCTCTCTTTAATATAAAACACCAGTGTGTGGGCATTGTTTTTCCATTTTCTAGCTGGGATACCATGTGGAAAAACATATAGATACAAAAAAATATACCTTGACCAAATTCAACAGCTACTAAGAGACAGAGCTAGTGTCTAGACCAATTTCTACCTGAGATCTTGAATTCCAACTTTGCCTCTCCCTCATTTCTATTAAAAGTTGCTCAATGCATCCTTGTTAACTGTATGCTAGTCCTCTAATATTTTAGTCAACATTAAAACATTTCCAAGACTCCCTCTTTGGGAGAGAAGTTTGCTACCTGAACATACACGCGCGCACACACACACACACACACACACACACACACACAGAGCATTGAGTATGTCAGATATATATATCTGTATATATATATATATATATATATATATATATATATATATATACATACACAGCACTGGGCATGTTAGGTACACACACACACACACACACACACACACACACACACACACACAGCATTGAGTGCATTAGGTGTGTGCTCTCTATCTCTGAGACACTACCACCAAGCATGTCTCTATAAATATTTGCTACAGGAGAATCTCTAGTCACCTTTGGAAACACCTTTTGTGATTCAACAAGAGATTTGTTGAATCGATGGCCAGAATGCTGTAGTCCCATGAAGAAAAGTGTTTGAGTAGAATTTATCTATTGTTTTCTCTAATAATTTAAAATCCTGTGATTGGAGTCACACACTTCCTCATATCTTTGCACATTTAGGAAAAATCTCTTGGTAGCTCAGTTTCCTGTTTTGTCTGATCTTTGTCCTGTCCTAAGGGTTCATATTTGGTGAAGACATTTCTCACACCCAACACTGAAGATTTTAGGTACATATTTCCATCCATAGGCAGAGGCATGCGATGGGAAAGCCATTTTCAGAGGAATATTACCTTGGTGTCTGTTGGCAGCTGTCAGAAGACTCTGTAATGTACAGAAACATCTGCTATGATCGGTAAGGCAGACAATCTCTATTTTATCAATGCAAGAATGGTACGCGCTGAACTTAACTCCTGCCCTGAGAGAAGTATCACTAGGAGTATAATTATGGCAGTAGGAATTTTGCTGAGGCACACACACAAATCTTCCCTTCCCTTTTTCTCTCTCATGAATTCATTGTTTTCTCTTCCCGGAATAATAGAAAACCCACTATCCTATTTAATTATGATGATGTTTTTTATAAATTAAGAAGGTTTTGAAGAAGAATGAAAGGGACTTCAGACTTCCCTTTGGCCAAGTCCTACTTTAGAGGGAAGCGTGATCTCCTGAGGCAGACACTGCTTTCACCTTGTTCTTTTCCAGTTTCATATAGATTTTTAAAAATTCTACCATTTAGTTTTTGAGATTATAATATGATCGCATCATTTCTTGCTTCTGGTTTGGTTTCCCTCCAAGCCCTTCCATATACCCTTCCTTGTTCCTTTTCAAATTCAGGGTCTCTTTCTAAAAATCGCTCGCATGCGTGAGCACAGGTGTGTGTGTGTGTGTGTGTGTGTGTGTGTGTGTGTGTGTGTGTGTGTGTGTGTGTGCTCCTAAATAAGTAGAAAGAACATCCTCAGTAAGTATAATGTTACTTGTGACTTTTAGTACTGTTAGCACTCCTGTATCAACAATAAGGCCCTATAGAGGGAGCCAAAGACTGTGCCAGTGATTCAGGTCAGTGGAAAGATTCTCAAAATTGGGCTACTTTCTTTTTCTTTTTCTCCTCCTCTCTCCCTCCCTCCCTCTCTCCCTCCCTCCCTCTCTCCCTCCCTCCCTCCCTTCCTCTCTCCCTCCCTCCTTCTTTTTCTTCCTTCCTTTTTTTTTTTTTGGACAGCCACTTTTCATGGTCTATGTCACTGACAACAAGATCAAGCAAGCATAGCCCTTTCTGATCATGCAACCATGCAGGCACATGACAGTTCATGATTTAGTGAATGGTAGAGGCCAGACTGCTTCTTAGACTCTTAGACTCTGTCTTCGCTGTGCAAGCAGACACGAATGAATGAAAGCAAGCAGCGAGCAGCCCTTAGGAGCCCGACTGTTTCTCTTATGTAGGAGGAAATCCCCATGGACTATAAACGTGTGGTTCATTCTCGGTCTTTGTCCTGCTGCAGCCTGGAAACAGGTTCTTTTCCCTGGGCAGTGACGTCTGTGTATTTCAAGCCTTGTGTCTACTGACACTTTCTCTGCAAGACCTTATGAGGAAAACTTGAAAGAGGGAATGGTGTAAAACCTTTCTGGTCATTCATATCCATCATTCTATGCTCTCGTCTTCACTTCATTATCTACTGAAAACTTCACAGCAGTTCTGGGGGATGATGGGTAGAGGACAGTGAGACTCCACATGGTCAGGAGTTATGAACTTCCCTGTTTAAGGACAGCAGGGCACCTTCTCCCTGGGACTGTGAACGGGACACTGGGAGCTTGTTAGACACTTTTTCTGTGCTGGGATAGATAAGTTACTTTTTTTGGCAGGGGGGAGGAATCCCACATTCATCCATGAGGATGAAATATAAAAAGGAAGAGAATGTTTCCTGAAACTTTCCACTAATGAGTTGAGCTCCCCAGGGGAGGAGTGATGCTACTTTGGAAGAAAACACCGGTGCATCTCTGTATTTAGTAAGAACTGAGCAAGGCATAGGAATAGGGTCCTAGAAGTCATGTTGCTGAAGGTTTGTGATTTGGCCATTCTAATGTCTCTAAAGTCTTGAGGCTGCTGTCTGTCTTGGATCAATAGGGGCGTGCAGTCTTAGAGAGGATGCTTGCACAGTCAGAAGGCAGCTGTTCATGGCAGCAGAGCCCGATTTTGTTAGAGGCACATATGTGTGGTGTGCTAGTAAATGTTTAACCGCTGGCTTTCCAATAAAACACAAAGGCCTGGTGTTTAGTGTTTGCTAGGGTTTATAGTGTAATTACGCTTTTACTTCTCTCATGAATGATCTCAAAATGCCAGTGAGGCATCGCCAATGCAGATCTGGAATTCCATGCCCATACTCTGCTTTTAGAAACTGGAGAGAGGAGACATCAGCATACTACTGACCAACCTGAAGGACATTTTCCTCCTAACCTAGTTGCTGTAGGCCAGGCATTGGCAAAGCCCTTAGAACCCACACATCTATTTTAGTTTCTAAAGTCTTACGTCATTTCTTTCTTTTGTGCTGAGAGAACCCAGAAACTTCCTCTTTCTTTCTCTGGTATAAAGAGTAGTATGTTAGAGTCAGAAAAGAATATATCTTTTTTAGGGTCTTCCTTGTTTCCTAGCTTCTCTGGTGGTGTGGATTGTAGGAAGGGGAAAGAGACAAGATCTCCTGAGCTAATTGGGAGCATGGGGGAGGGGAGAGAGAGTTAGAAGAAAGAGAAGGGGAGAAGACGAGGGGAAAGGAGGACAAGAGAGAGCAGGAAGATCAAGTCAGGGTAAGAATAGGGGCGAGCAAGAAAAGAGATGCTATAATAAGAGGGAGCCATTATAGGTTTAAAGAGAAATCAGGCACTAGGGAAATGTCCAGAGAACTACAAGCTTGACCCCAACTAACAATCTAAGTAGTAGTGGGGAGAAGCTACCTTAAAAGCCCTTCTCCCATAATGAGATTGAATGACTACCTTATATGCCATGCTAGAGCCTTCATTCAGTAGCTGATGGAAGCAGCAGCAGACACCCATAGCTAAACCCTGAGCCAAACCCTGGAACACAGGTGCAGAGAGGGAAGAGTGATGAGCAAAGGGGTCAAGACCAGGCTGGAGAAACCCACAGAAACAGCTGACCTGAACAAGGGGCTGTTCATGGACCCCAGACTGAAAGCTGAGAAAGCTGTTCCAGACCCCCTGAACGAGGATGTCAGTTTGGAGGTCTGGTTAATCTATGGGGCCTCTGATAGTGGATCAGTATTTATCCCTAGTACATGAATGGACTTTGGGAGCCCATTCCACACAGAGAGATACTCTCTCAGCCTAGACACATAGGGGAGGGTCTAGGGCCTGCTTCAAATGCTATGGAAGACTTTTAAGATCCCCCATGGAAGGCCTCACGCTCCCTGGGGAGCACAAAGGGGATAGGATAGGGGATTGGTGGGAGGCTGGGGAGGAGGCAAGGGTGAGTGAACTGGAATTGACATGTAAATGAAGCTTGTTTCTAATTTTATAAAAAGGAAACAAAAACAAAAACAATATATCTTTTTTATATGGTGGTTGAGTTTTGGAGCAAATGAGGAAGGCATTTAGACCTAGAGGTATAATGCAGTGGTTTTCTGTAGAGTGCCCTGCAGAAACTGAAATTTCATAAGAGATGTAGTTGAGAACCACACTATATTAAGTGAAACATTAAATGAAATCTGAGCTTCTATCCAGTGCAGACTGAGAGACTGCCAGTTTTCTTAAAGTAGTGATGAGCACTCTGAAAAAAAAATAGAGCAAACACTCTGAGGACAAGGAAGACAAAACCCCAAAGGAACATTCATTGGATGGAGCTGAGAGTAATGCAATTCCCTTTTATTTTGAACAATTTAAACAATATAGAAAGGATTTGTTTATGAAGCAGGCTTGAAGGTGAGAGAGATTATCAACAGTTAAGAGTGTTTACTGTTTTTAGGTTTACAGAGACATCAGGCACTAGGGGAATGTCTGGAGAGCTACAAAGATGACACCAGCTAACAATCTAAGAAACAGAAGAGAGGCTACCTTAAATGCTCTCCCCTGATGTTGAGATTGATGACTGACTTATATGCCATCCTATAGCCTTCATCCAGCAGCTGGTGGAAGTAGAAGCAGACACCCACAACTAATCACTGAACTGAACTGGAATCCAGATGCAGACAAGGATTAGCGAAGAGCAAATGTGCCCAGACCAGGCTGGTGAAACCCACAGAAACAACTGACCTGAACATCGTGGAGCTCTTGCTACCCAGACTGATAGCTGGGATACCGGTATGGGACTGATCCAGACCCCAGGTACATGGGTTTCAGTGAGGAAACTCGGAAATCTACAGGACCTCCTGTAGTAGTTCAGTACTTATCCCTAGCATAGGTGTGGACTTTGTGAGCCCATTCCATATAGAGGAATACTCCCTGAGCCAAGACACACCTAGGGTGGGCCTAGGCTGTATCCCAAAGGATATGACAGACTCCCATGACACCCTGTGGAAGGCCTCACCATCCAGGGGGAGCAGAAAGGATATGTGATAGGTAGGGTTTTAGTTGGGAGGGTGGTAGGGAGGAGGGGTGGGAGAAGGAACTGGGATTGACATGTAAAACAATCTTCTTTCTAATTCAAATAAAAAAAATCTGCAACAAATAAATAGTGTTTACTGTTCTTGCAGAGGACATTTAGTTCCCAGCACCAAATCAGGAGGCTCACAACTCCAGCTCCAGGGTGTCTGGTGTCTCTGATCTTACAGGCACAAACATTCACATACACAAGGCTATACATATACATATAATATAAAATAAGTTTGCTTGGGTGCCAGCTGTTGTCACTGAATTAAATGTATTTCCTGGGTACTTTTCTTTCTTGTGTGTCCCACAGATTTCATACCAAACATCTATTCTGGGCTGAATGAACATACCTGTGCTGGTTTGAATGCGAATGGCCCCCAGAGGCTCATGTATTTGAATATTTGGTCCTTGGTTGGTGGAAATGTATTGGGAAGAGTTAGGAGATGTGGCCAGGTTTGAAGAGGTGCATCACTTGGAGTGCGCTTGGAGGATTCAAAAGCCCATGCTAGATTCACCCTCTCCCCTTTGGCCATGTCTGCCTTCAAGGTGTAGAGAAGATGCAAACTCCAGCTACGGCTCCAGTGTCATTCCTGCCTTCTTGCCACTATGCTCTGCACTGTGATGGCCATGGACTAACTTGTCCTCTGAAACTGTAATCAAATCCCTAATTAAATGCTTTCTCTTATAAATTGCTTTGGTTATAGTGTCTGTCCACAGCAACAGAACAGTAACTGGGATAATGCCTGACCTACACACAGAGCAGGATTTTTTGAAAATTTCTTCATTCTCAATCAATCATGAATGAGATTTGATCCACAAATACTGCAGATTTCTTGTGACACAGCTTCATAGTGTGTTCTCATACTGACTTCTAGGAGCCTCAGGGAGGACCCAAAAGTTCTATTCGGGGTCTTGTAAGATCCAAACTCATTTTAAAGTATTGTCAAGAAATTATTTGCCTATTTTATTTTGTTGTCCCATAAGGGTGCAGGGAAGTTTCTCAGAGGCTACATGGCTTGTGACAATGCCACTCTGCTGAGTTCTTTGTTTCAAAAAAAAAAAAAAATCCTGTGTTTTAGTGCAATCAGAAAAAGATTGAGTCATGGAAATAGTGAAGACAGCATTCCTGCTGTTTGACTTTGATGTATCTGCTATTGAAACCCATCTAAATGCCCTCTCTCTGATCAGTACTACATCGGCTCATATATTACATCTCAGATTAAGTGTGCACTTTCAAGACTGCCAGGACTTGGACAACTTCACAAGCCAAATGACACGTCAAAATAGAGACAATAAATGTGAGATGACAGGCTACTCTGGATATGTCAATTAACTTTCTATTGATGTAACAACTATTTGAGATAGAGAAAATCAAAGAGAAAAAATGTTTATTTGACTCACTGTTTCAAAGTTTCAGTTCATGTCTGATTATCATTGATTTTGTGCCAATGTCGAGGGACCACTTGATGGTAAGAGCTCATGACAGAGGAAAAGGGGAAATCCACAAATCCACATCACTGGGGCGTAGGATCTTGGGAGAGAGAGAGAGAGAGAGAGAGAGAGAGAGAGAGAGAGAGAGAGAGAGAGAGAGAGAGAGACAGACAGAGAGAGACACAGACACAGACAGAGAGGGGGAGAGAGAAACTTTTACAAGACCATCTAACTAGGCCCCATTTCTTAAATGTTTTATCACTTCCCAGTATCTTCACAGTCTGAAGACCCAGACTTTAACACATGGCTCTATGAAGGGCAGTCCAGACCTTAACTATAGCACTAGGCAATCTCTATGAACCTTTTATTTCCATGATAAATGATGAAGAACATTTGTCTTGAAGAACATTTTGACTTTTGTTTTACACACACACACACACACACACACACACACAGACACACACACACACCACCACCACCCTACCACCATCATCACTACCAGCAGCCATGCACAATGTTTGTACTTATTCTTTTGAACATCACATAAATATGTTCTGATCATATTCATTTCCTTCAACTCTTCCTAGATGAACCTACCCACCCAACTTCATGTTATCTTTCTTTTTCACTCTTAAAAATCTCCTAAACCTTGGAGTCACATTTGTGTTTGCCCAATGTTCCTAGGTATGGGTCCTGCCCTGGAGTGTGGTTGATATATCAAGTATTACTCTATTGGCAAAACCGGGTTGTCTCAGCAGCAATCAAATATCAAAGCTCCTTGGCTAAGGGTGGCAATTCCTGCCTGCCTCCCTTCCTCCATGATGAACTTTTGTCTGGTTTGAGCTTTGTAGGTCTTGTGCATGCTGTAACAGTCTCTGTGAGTTCATATCTGCCCCTGCCCTGTTGTGTCTCGAGAACCCCACATCTAGCACTCACAACCTTTCTGTCCCCCTTTCAGCATAGTTCCACAAGCCTTGAGGGGTGGTGGGGGATGATAGAGAAATTCCATTTGGGTCTGAAAGTTCCAACATCTTTTATCCCCTGCATGTTGCCCAGTAGTGGGTCTCTGTTAACTGCTGTCTCCTGCAAGAAGCAGCTCTCTGGTGAAGTTTGAGTCATCTATACATATAGCAATATGACATTAGGAGTTGTCTTATTGTTGTATTCATCTAACATCATAATAATAGTAGGCTTTCTCTTAGGGCCCATGCCTTATCTAGCCTTTAGGTTTTTGTCCTCACTGGTAGTATGGGGTGTGGATTTGATCTCATAGAGTGGGCCATGGATGTAAGAGAAAGATGGTTGAATAGCCTCATCACATTTGTGTTTCTATTGAAAGGAGTATCTTGCCAGGCAGGTCAATATTAGAGCTCACAGAGTTCATAGCTGGGTGACACTGGTGATTGCTTTTCACCTCGTGTAGTGTGTATAGTTCCTTCTAGAACTACAAATGCTAGCCAGCATGGATAAAACTTGCAGTTGAATACTGACTAGATTTCTCCATGTTGTATGCTATGATCATGCTGTCTCTTCAGCAATAGAGTCTTATTGTCCATTTCTGGAGGACAACCAGTATGACTAGCAATAGACTAATATTTGAGGGGGTCTATGGAAGAACATGAAATTAACATAAAAGTCAATAGCCTTCCGATATTATATACAAATGGCAAACATATTGAAGAAGAAATCAGGGAAACAAATGATTCACAACAACCTCAACAATACTTTAGAATCTAACTAAGGAAGTAAAAGACTTGTAAAATAAGAACTTTAAGACAATAGAGAAATAAATAGAAGATATTAAAGGAGGGAAAGACCTCTCATATGCCTTGATTAATAAGATTAATATTGTGAAAATGGCTACCATATTAAAGCAGTCTACAGATTCAACACAATCTAAATCAAAATTCCAAACAGAAATCAAAATTGAAATTACAGAGATTTCAGAAATGACAGAGACAAAAATTACAGAAATTGCAAAAATATAATCTTAAAATTTATATGGAAACACAGAAAACCTGCAATAGCTAGGACAATCCTGAACAATGATGAATGGCTGTTTTGAAGCTGTACTACTGAGCTGTAGTAATAAAAATAGCATGCTATATGGATTCAAACAGACATGCTGATCAATGGACAGGAACTGAAGACTCAGACTTAAGTTCATGTACTCATAGACACCTGATTTTAAAAAAAAAGCCAGAAATGCACACTGTAGAGCAGAGAGCCTCTTCAATGAATGGTGCTGGTCAAACTTGATAGTTGCATGTCAATGAATGAAACTAGATCCATGAACAAAACTAAACTCCAAAATAGATCAAGGACTTCAACATAAGAACTGGTACCCTGAATTGATAAAAGAGATGATATTCAGTATTTTTGAACTCATTGACACAGGAAAAGGCCTACCTGAAATTTTTTACTTTCAAAACATCTTGTCACTTTTCTGCAAAATCTTCTTGGAACATGTGGTTACTTCAATATTGACTTAATGGGTTGGTCATTGTTGCTCTTGACTACTTTTCTTGTTGATTCTGTTATTTTGTTGATTTCCAGACTTATGGTGATTTTATATATTGCCACAAGGGAAGAGAAATGTGGTAGTTATTAAACTATGACACATTCCTGGCATTCTGCATTTTAATTCATATTTTAAGATGTATTCTAGATTTATTAAGTTATAGAAACTTATATAACATGTCATCTGTTGCAACATATAGGAAGGAAGCAATAGAAATACCATTATGTTGCTCCAAAATTTCCTTGTATTTTATACCTACCAAAACTCTTTTCATCATTTCAATTTGGAACACTTTTTGTTTGGCTCCTAGTATCTTCTATACCCTTCAAGTTACTGACATGTCTTCCTTAATTTGAGCTGTGTAAAGTACTCTTTGATTTCTTTCTTCTTTTTTAAAAAAATTTTTTCATTCCTTGCCAGGGATTAAGGAGGTTCTGTTCAAAGTCACAGTGAAATGTCAGCAAATTGATATTTGAGAAAGATAATGGAAGTCTAATCAGTATTTCATTGCTTTGATATTTCATAGGCTAATTTGTAGTCTTTGGCAATGTTCCCTGTGTTCTGTTGTATTGTTTGGTATATGATAGGAATTCTTTTGGAATGCATTTCACTGCAATCAACTGCAGTAAACCGATGCTGCCTCATCTATGTGCTGGGCGATTCTGAGAAGCTATTCTTTTAAAAATTAGCACATAAAATAATGACTTTCATTTTGATATCGTCGTACATATATATCTTTGCCCTTTGTCCATATGTGGTCTTTTGTCCCCTTGCCTCCTCCAGATGGTCCCCTTTCTTTTTTCAAATGGTCACGCTTCTGATTTCACATATATGTTTATGCGATTGTAATATGGATCCTGCCTATGAGAGAAAAGGTGATATTTGTTTTTCCCTCTGTAAATAATTACCTTCTCCTTGCCACCTCTTCCTACCATTAGTTCTCCACTTCCACAAAATAGTCTCCTTTTAATATATAGAGTATTTATGTATTTGTATTTGTGCATGTACACACATGTTTTAAGATATACATTCTACATATGACAAAGTGATAACTGTAATTTAGAATCTAGCTCATTTCACTTCACACAATGACCTCCAACTCCATCCATTTTTGTCAACAACACAATTTCATTCATCTTTACTATGCATAGTTACACTACATTTTCTTTAAGCATTCATCTATTGATAGATATCAGGACAGGTTACAAACCTTTGCTGGTATGAATAGTATTCAGTAAACATTGATGGGAGCTATTTTGGGGTTATGCTGACTTAGACTCCTTTATGAGTATACCTGGGAGTGGTGCAGATGCAGCACATGGTAGTTCTAGTCTTAGGTTTTGAGGCACATTCCCCACTGATTCTCATGGTGGCTCCATCAATTTGTCTTTTAGCACCAGCAGTGCACATTGCTTTTGTCTTTATTTGCAGTGATGATTTCCTAGAAAATAGAAATGTAGGTGGACTGGGTTGTTTTAGCAACTCCGTGGCTTAGGATCACAGTGTTTTCTTCCTTTCCATTCACACTTTTTGGGTTATTTTCTTCATATTATTCTCCTTGTTATTGTAAAACCCAAGCTTATGGGAGAGTAGAGGCTGCTTGGGATATTACTGATCACTGTGGAGGAGGGAAACAAGGAAAGAATTTCTTATTCCTCTTAGAGTTACCATACCATTGCTGCTCATGTTTTTTTTGGCTATATCCACTTAGTTTTGGTAATCTTGGGAAGTGTAATTATACCAAATGCCTTGGGGAGGAGATAGGAGTGACTGATAGCAGCAATTATGAGTAGGTGATACTGTATGTGACAAATACTCTTACTGACTCACCAAAGGAACCAACTCATAAATCTCATCTGTCCTCTGCATCCAGCTTGTACAGAAGGATCTCAGCATTTCAAGGTGGCTTCTTCACATACACTGTGTATGCCCAAATCTATGGACCAAGTCCCTTTGTTTTTTCTTTAATCATTGTTGCTACATACATATGGATAAATATATAAGTGCAATCCATCAAGTTCATTTAGTGTTGTTCATATGTATCTGGTTTTAGGGCTGATCACCTGGTATTCCCTGTTTCCCTCTCTCTCCGCCTTCTTTCCTTTCTAATAAACTAAATGTTTGTGCCCCTTGACAAAATCAAAGAGAGGAGGAACAAATTAAATGACTAATGATGAAAGACAAAAGTTTTAAGGAACACATGTATTTTAAGATAAACCTTGAAAAGATCTGAAATATTCCACTTATTGAGATGATGGACTATGTTAGACTGTTAGTCAATTTGATCTTCAGAGCTCCTTTGCATTTTTGTATTCTCATGGAGTTTAGCAACTGCACAACTCTCAGCTGTTGAGTAAAAACGAAACTAACTCATTGTCAATGTTGTAATTACACCATCTAAATGTACAGACCATCCGGGGCCTCTATCAGTGAAACCAGTATTTATCGCTAGGCACAAATGGGCTTTGGGCACCCATTTCCTGTGGAGGGATACTCTCTCAGACTAGATACATGGGGGAGGGCCTAGGTCCTGCCCCAAATGATGTGACAGACTTTGATGATTCCCCATGGGAGGCCTCACCCTCCTTGGGGAGTAGACGGGAGGTGGGGTGGGTGGTTGGTGGGGGGTATGGGAGGGCAGAATGGAGAGGGAACTGGATGGGTATGTAAAATAAGATTGTTTTTAATTTAAATAAAAATCTATTAAAAAACATACAGACTAGAATCAAGATAAAGTGGAGAAGACAAATGCCAAGATGGATTCCTATCAGGAAAGCAGAGTGAATAAATTGTTGAAAATGTTTTCCTAACTAGTAGCCAAGTGGCATTGAACTCTATGACCCTGAGCATCTATCTTCACAGGGAACTGAAAGGTTTGGTTCATTGTCAAGTACACTTTTTAAACAAAATGGAACTAACTCTCAGTAGTCATGTCCTGCTTTTCTCTTTGCCTGGGAAGTTCCCTGGTGAGGCAACCTATGCCTTGTTAATATTAGGGCTGAGGATGGAGTTGGTGGGAGAATGGAAGGCCTCTTCACCTGTGAAAGTAGAGACTAATAGTTGGTTCTATTAGGACTGTCAAGGACAACATCAATATAAGTTCAAAATCATGCTGCCTGACGGTTGAGTGTTGATGAACTACTACCCGGAAGAGGCTGATATGGCAGGAGAGTAGAGACAAAGCAGCCGAACGTTTCACTGTGCAGCAATGTCACAGGCAAGAGTGTCTGCCCCACCTCTCACTATTTGGAGAACTATTGGCTGTGACAGCCTGCTTTTGGACAGTACGTGATTTATTATCAGTGTAAATTGAGGTATAGACATATATGGGTGGAATCAGACATATAGCAAAGGGCACACACATACTTTGATATATAAAACCTTTGCTCTATTTTAAATTTGTGTGATGTTAGGATAGTGTGATGGGCCGTAAGGTCAGAGAATAAAGATGGTGGGTTTGTTGGACAACCTCATTTGTTAGAATGAATGAATGAAGCTAGAAAAGGTGTGTTTTAAGATGCTCTAGAGCATGGTGACTGTATTGATCTCATAGTCTATGATCAAGGCTGTCTCCAGTCACCCCTGAGCATCTTTCTCCATCTTCATGCTTCTGAGGAAGGTTTGGTTATGGATTGGGCAAGAAGACAAGAGTTGTAATTACAGGAAATCCTACAGAGATATGATTTAATTTTGGAGTAGAAACTATCCCCAAGCGTGATCTGAGGACTTTTTTTTTTAAACATAAAACTGTGCAGATAGTTAAGAGCATTATACACAGAATGCAAATGTGCATCATTTAAAAATACTGCCTGTTTAGCTTTTCATTGACTTGGGTAAGCACAGAAGTGTAATTGTGATTTTTTATATGTAAGATATAGATAAGAGCCAACTTTTAATGATAAGAAGTAACTAGGATTACAATTATCTCCCCATGCTATATTTATTTGCACTCATAGATTCTAAGGTGAGCATCATTGGACCTTGAAGACCATTCCTAACTTATGTGCTATTACTTGTAAGGATAATTACTTGTAAGGATAATTATTTGTTGAAATCTGTTGAATTCACTTGTTCTGGATTTCTTCCAAACACATCCAATGCTGTTAATCACAGTAGATTTATATATTTTAAACCAACTCATATCATATTTTCATTTAATTTGCTGTTATTTCTCCCTCTTGGTTCCTTGTGCCCAGTTCCTGTAATGAGAAACTAGAATCCCAGAGTAAACACTCCGTGATGGAGCCGGCCCGTCTCTGCAGCTGACAGACTGCAAAAGGGCTACAGTTGACTAGTCCATTGGGATGAACTATGCAAAGTGAGGGCTTTTTCCAATGGTTGGCATGGGTTGGGGGCTCTAGCTATGACAGCACAGACCACTCAGTCTTTTATTATCCTTGTGCAGTAGCCTGACTGTGGTCCAGGGAGAGGAAATCCTTAGGCTTCATTGAGGACAATCAGCCCAAGGTCAGGAGGGTAAAGCGGAACTGACTGAAGGTAGAGGCAGCATGGAAGTGAGGGAAGGGAAGGACCACAGCGGATTCAAAGAGCAGGCTCAAAGATGGAAACCGAATGCACCTGCGTGGCAAAGTATATTTAAACCCTAAACGATACAGAGCCCCAGGGAGGTGTAAAAATAAACCAAGCTTATTTAGTTTACAGCCTTTCTACTCTTCGGGTGGCTTGTCCAGCTGTTACCCAGTTTGGGCAGGCTGGTTTGTATACCTGATTTTGAGGAGTTTATCATGGGGTCCCTGGGAGAGCAGCTGCTGGTAAAATAGGACCTTCAATGCCTTCATTATACACGACCTCCAAGCCTCACAGCTCCTGATATTAAACGGCTTTGATTGGAGATTATATGTTGTTTCATTTAAATTTTAAATGGATCACTGTAATGTGCTTTTTGGTAATTTGTAACACGCCTCTGGGCATAGCACCATTTTTATATTGCTTTCTAAATTACACAGAAGAGTGGGAATGCCCCAGATTAAAAGGAATAACTGGCCCATGCAGGATCCTCTTTCAGCTAGCTGCCTTCCCTCCTGCAGTCCCAGACATGGCTAATAAAATATATCAAAGCCAAAGAATATTCAAAGAGGAATCCCCTCTGCAACAGTCATTGAATGTTGCTATTAAGGTTTCCCTGAAAGGTGGTTGTTATTAATACCTTTTTTATGGGTAAAAGAGTCATAGAGTGTTTAAATGCGATGCATGAACACATATGAACTAACAGTGTTTGGAAAGTCATACTGTGTGCAGGGCAGGCTTGACTCTGTTAGGAAAATGGGATTCATTGATGACTGTTGCTCTGAGCAAGGTATTTGCCCTTTTTATGAATCAGCTGTCACATCTGAAAATGTACAGTGATAAGGGACAAGTTAATACATTTGGAGTGTACATACCAGTGCTGGTGTAGGCAGGGTTGAGGTGATCCTGTCTACACCTGTCTCCTGCTTTACACTCTTGAGTGTAATTGTGTTTGTGAATTCACACTTTTTCCCACATTTCATGAGCCTAGCATGAGTCAAGCATTTATTTTATATAGCAGCTACAGTAGGGTTTGGGGTGACTTGAAATTAGACAATTTCGTAGCTCAGTTCACCATTCCCCAAAGACAAATGGAAATCCCAGCAACATGAATAGGCTTGTACCAGTTCAAGATAGATTAAGGCCCCAAATCATTACAAAACCTTCTCAGTTTTGGTGCTTTGGGTTTTAAAATTATTGGTAGGGGATTTTTAGTTCTGAAATATTACCGAATGGAGGTAGGCAATTGGAACCCAGAAATATCCAAGATCCAGGATGGATTTTTCATCAAGAATTCTTCCTTTTGTAGTTTTACAGGAAAAGTATGCAGTGATATTGACTTCACACAGTTGCTCCATAAGCTTCTTGCCTTAGTTCAGCTGAACACAAACCATCTACACTGAGTACAGATAGTTTTCTTTGGTTTTTTGAGACAGGGTTTCTCTGTGTAGCTTTCGAGCTTATCCTGGCACTCGCTCTGGAGACCAGGCTGGCCTGGAACTCACAGAGATCCGCCTGCCTCTGCCTCCAGAGTGCTGGGATTAGACTTGTGCTCCACCAATGTTGGCTAGCACAGATGTTTTTAAACACTTTCCTCACACAGTGTTTTCATGGAGTATAGTGCTCGATAAACAGCAAGCAAAACAAAGTGTCTTAAAAAAAAAACCTTTTTTGTTTCAATTTATTTTAAAACAGTGCTTTATTGTGTACACACCAATGGGCTATCATTTAATGAATGTGTACATTAAACAATGTTTGAACTAAGCTAAACATATTTAACTTCTAAAACATATTTCTTTGTTTTTTAAAGCCCCAATGGCACTTTAATCTTAGTCACAAACACTCATGAGACAGTAAAATTGTGAAAAAGTGGACTGCAACCAACTTGCTAATACCAGCAACCAGAAACAGGAGTGGAGCCTGGGCTCTGGGAGGCGTCCAGCATGGTCAGCACTCTGTTTATCAGTCTTGCTCCCCAAATGAAAAGAAGACCCTATGGAACCTGAAAGAGCAGTCTATGGGTTTGGTGGGGTCCTGTGTCAGCATTGTCTCTTGTCACCACTCCTCTCTGGTGCTGACAAAGTACATCATTTAGTTACCCTGGAAGGATTTATTTTCTTGACATCCGTGGTGCTTAGAATCAATGTCCCATTTCTGAATTTTCCAACTTGTCCAACTCCTCTATTTGACAAAAAGCTGGGAGCCGACTTCTTGGATCTCCTGTCCTCCTGTTCTTTCCTCTTCTGTTTCTTGAAAATGTCTGCGTCCCGAGCCACTCTTTTTCCTTCTTCCAGAGCTGCCCTTTTCTCTTTGCTTTGTTCCTGTAAAACCTTATAATTCACCTATTTTGGGAAGCTGAGCCCCCAGAGTGGTAGCCGGCTCCGGTTCCAGGACTCTGTCATTTCCTTTGTGGTAGCCTGTGATCCCAAAGCCGGGTTCTTCCAGACGAGCGTTTTCTAGGTTAAATTCTTGAATACCCTCATCTTTATCAAGGGCCTTTGTTTTATTCTTTGTGTGCTCATCTCGATCTGACTTTGGTTTTCTTTTTTCACTTTTGCTTTGAAACTGAACCATCTTCACTTCCTTGCTGCTGTTCTTTAGTGGAGAGAGCTGTACTGCAGTAGTAGCTGGGACTTCTGGTCCTGAAGGGGGAGCTGGGGACAGCAGGAGCAGAGTGCAGCTCTTTGAGTCCTTGAAAAAAGCTGGAAGCATTCTTCTTCTAGCTTCTTACAGAGATCCAGGCAGGGGACGTGGCTCTGCCATCTCGTGTGTTGTTGTCTCCACGCCTCTCTTTTTTTCTCTCTTCTTTCTGATCCTTTTAGGCTCTGTTTCACCTTCTGTCTCTCCCAGGTCTTAGAGGGGCCTCAACAAGGCATCTGGGAGAGCTAGGAGGCTCTGCCAAGTCGGACTCTGGTTCTTCCACCATGAGAATCTGCACGGATCTCCAAATTCATCCACAATCCATCCCTAAAACATATTTCTTTGTGGTAAAAAAAAAAAAAATCTTCAAAATCTTTTCTTCCAGCTTTGTGAAATATACAGCTCATTATTGTCATCTGTGGACATCCTATTGGCTGACCACAATATCTTGCTCTTATCTAACTCTAATTAACCGCCCCCCACCCCCGGCCCGCTTGCATTTTTGAGACTGGATTTCTCTGCGTAGCCCTGGCCATTCTGAAACTCTCACTGTAGACCGGGTTGGCCTTCAACTCAGATATTTGTCTGCCCCTGCCTCCCGAGAGCTGGGATTAAAGGTGTGTGTCACCAGTGCCTGCCTGATTAAAACCTTTTGATCAACCTCTTCTGGTCCAACCTATTTTCCCCAGCTCTGTAAGAACCATTTCCACGAGTTCAAGATCCCACAAATTCGTGGGATCATGTGGTATCTATCTTTCTGTGCTTGGCTTATTTCACACTACTGAGTGTTTCTTTTATCATCCACGTTGTCACAAATGACCTGTTGTTAAATGTCTTTCTGAATTTTACTTTGAAACAAGCATTATTAATCTGTTATGGAAAAGACAGACAAGGGTCAGTGAGATGCCTCAGTGGGTAAGGGACGTACTGCACATTCTGATGACCTGAGTTCAGTCTAGGAACACATATAAAGGTGGAAGGAAGGAAGGAATTCACTCCACAAAGTTGTGCTGGGACTTGCACATACATACTGTGACACTTTTGCCCCTACAGACCATGTGCTTACATGTACAACACTATTAATACGTAAAAATTAAAATCAACCCACAAAAGACAAAGAAGCTACATGCTTTTCTTGAACATATTTTGACTTCATTTTGGAAACATTTTACAGGATGCTGGGCTGTTCTCTTCCACATTATACCATGAGGAACACCGGAACGTGTAGACAAAAGTTTCTGTCCAGCCGGGGCCTGCCACCCTTCCATTTCAAATAAACACACAGAGATGCTATATTAATTACAAACTGTTTGGCTGATGGCTCAGGCTTCTTACTGACTAGCTCTTTCTTAATTACTAACCAATTTTTATTATTCTGTGTATCTCCACATGGTCTTGGCTTACTGGTGATGTCCCAGTCTCTTGATTCCTCAGCAGCTATATGGAGTGTCCCTCTCAACTCATTCTCTGAGTTCCTCTTCCCAGAATTCTCCTAGTTTGTTAGCCCTGCCTGTACCTCCTGCCTGGTTACATCCTGTCTGTCCACTGCCCAAAGCAACTTTATTCAACCAATAAGAGAAACGTATATTCACAGCATAGAAGGACATCCGCCATCAACAACGATAATCTCATTGGATGGCTAAAGGGAGCATAGTAGTTTCCATTATTCCACTTGACTCAAGAAGTGGTTATCTCTCTCATTACCATGTCTATCTGGGAGTATCATGCCAGGACAGCTTCGTGTTAACTTATGTATTTCTTAACAAAGAGTAACCTGATTAAAAACACACTATAAAAAGCACAATGAGCCTGGTGGTGGTGGTGTATGACTTTAATCCCAGCACTCAGGAGGCAGAAGCAGGCAGATCTCTGTGAGTTTGGGGGCAGCCCGGTCTACAGAGTTCGAAGAAAGGCTCCATGGCAATACAGAGAAACCCGGTCTCAAAAAACAAAACAAAACAAAGCACAATGAAGGCATCCAAGAATCTCAATGAACCATTTTTAAGAATGTAGAGTTGTGTCTATTTCTGGAAGACATCACATGATAAGCCCTTCTTTTGGCAAGTAGTGTGGTCTATAAGGTAAATGAAAAAGAAGTGAAGAAGTGAAGGCACCAAAAACTGATCTCATCTGGTCCTGCATTCCATGATTCCTTTAGAGAAGAAGGCAGTTTTCTTATCCTTTCTGCTAAAGAATTTTGGCTGCCCATGTTTGTCACAAGGTGAGAAGGGGTTGGAGCCTTGTAACAGCAGTGGGTAAGTCCACGAAATTGGCCTGTAACAAGCCCATTGGCATGTATGCTTACATGCCTTCCAAAGAAAACATGGCTTCTTTTAAACTTAAGATATTCCAGAAATGTTGCTCAGTCCCTCAGAGATCAGTTTTCTTCCTGAAACAATACAAGCTCTTTTAGACATTCAGTGCAGTGAGGGACTCCATGTGCTTATAAGATTTCCTTCTACTAAGATTCTGTTGGGGAGAGTTGCATTTGGAGTTGCCTAAGAACATTCAGTAATGCCTTGTACTCCTATGAACTCAAGTCCTTTGACTACTCACTCTGACATTTCCTTTCCAAGTTTGTTGAATTATTTAATTAAAGATGTTGGCTTTTAAAGTAAGACTTATATGAGTGACTATTTCTTAGATATGCTATATAGGTATACTATATATAGATATGCTAAAATGAACTTCCAGAAGGAGTGGATGCCCTCTTAGTTATACATTGGGATCACCGAGGAAACTCTCAAAGTGATGCTCATTGCATGGGTGATTATGTCAGATCTCCTGGGGATGGTTCCCAGTATTTCAGATGATTGCGTGGCCACTGCTATAAAATATCACCTTAGTCTAAATGGACAGTATGGCCCATCTGATTCAGTGCCTTTATCAACTATAACTTGGATTCTATTTTATAGTCCATGAGCTGAATCCAGCCTGAAGATCTGTTTCGCTGTTAACACGGCACAGAGTTCACTATGCTTCCGTTAGAATCCCTCTTGGAAAGGACTGCATTCCGCTCTCAGCAACCTGTGGTAGTTTTTGCACTTCTTACACTTAGTACACCTGAAAGCCCCAGGCACTGGTATTTATTTATTCTTAAACTTTATTAGAAAAGTAGAAGTGCGAATGAAGAGCATCATGCTCTAAAGCTGACTGACCCAACAAAGATTGTACAACTCTCAAAGAACTCACATTGTGAGAGCAGTCATAGGAAACAGAAGCTCTGGAGCTTCAAATTGGATTTTGCACTTTTGGTACTGAATAAACACACACACACACACTCACATATGCACACACGCATACACACTCATGCTCTCTCTCTCTCTCTCTCTCTCTCTCTCTCTCTCTCTCTCACACACACACACACACACACACACTAGAAGTAGAAGAAAGAGTTTGAGTTTATTTTGCCTTATGGTTCCAGAGGGATAAAAGTCAATCATGTCAGGAAAGCATGGCAACAGGCAGCTGACATAGCAACACCAACAGGAAGCTGAGAGATCACCTCTTCAACAGCAAGCATAAAGCCAAAGATGGAACTGTCACTGGAGTGAGGTTATAATCCCTCGAAGGCCATCCCCAGTATCACACTTGTGCCAGCAAAGCTGTACCACCTCCCAAAACAACACTGCCAAATGAGGATCAAGTTTACAAATACCGGAGGTTATAGGGGTTATTTTTTTATTCAAACTACCACCATATACACATACAACATACACATAATCAATTTTATTTCCTAGGCAATAGAAAATGCTTGACATTAGCAAAAGTATTATTATAAAATTTATATTAAAATTAACACTATGGTATTGGATTTTATATTCCGTATACCATAGGATCACACAAATTTATATAGTATTTTAAATATTTTATGCACCACCCAAAATGACTAAAATGAGTTATTCTATTTTGATTTTTTAAATGTTTTTTGTGGTAGGTGAGTGCATACACATATATGCAAAAGATTTTTTTCTTTAAGATTTGTTTTTATTTTAGAGAAGGTTCCATGTGGCACTGAGAAGGTATATTCGTTTATGTTTGGATGGAATGTTCTATAGATGTCTCTTAATCCCAATTGGGTCATAACTTCTGTTAGTTCTTTCGTTTCTTTGTTAAGTTTCTGTCTGGTGGTCCTGTCTCGTGGTGAGAGCCTGGTGTTGAAGTCTCCTACTATAAGTATATGAGGTTTTATGTGTGATTTGAGCTTTAGTAATGTTTGTTTTATGAATGTGGGTGCCTTTGTATTTCAGGCTTAGATGTTCAGGATTGAGACTTCATCTTGATGGACTTTTCCTGTGATGAGTATGAAATGCCCTTCTTTATCTCCTTTGATTGATTTTAGTTTGAAGTCTAATTTATTGGATATTAGGATTGCTACACCAGCTTGTTTCTTAGGTCCACATACTGGACAATGTAGCAAACCTACACAGATACAAAAAAATTGGAATAACCTCCTGTATCTTATCAGACCACCATGCTTTAAAGTTAGAATTCAACAACAACACAAATTGCAGAAACTCTATAAACTCGTGGAAATTGAATAATGCACAATTGCCCCATTCCTGGGTCATGGAAGAAATAAAAATGAAATTAAAGACTTCCTAGAATTTAATGAGAATGAAGACACAACGTACTCAAACCTATGGGACACTTTGAAAGCAGTGCTAAGAGGAAAGTTCATAGCACTAAGTGCCCGCATGAAGAAACTAGAGAAGAGTCACACTGGAGAACTAACAGCACAACTGAAAGTTCTAGAACAAAAGGAAGCAAACTTGCCCCAGAGGAGTTGACACCAGGAAATAATCAAACTGAAATCAATAAAGTAAAAACTAGGAAAACATTAAAAAGCCTCAATGAAACAAAGAGTTGGTTCTTCAAGGAAGTCAACAAGATAGACAGACCTTTATCCAAACTAACCAAAAGGCAGACACACAGAGAGAGAGAGCATGCTAGTTACCAAAATCAGAAATTAAATGAAGGACATAACAATGGACACTGAGGAAATCCAGAGAATCATCAGGTCATACTTTGAAAACCTGTACTACACAAAATTCAAAAATCTAAAGGAAATGCACAAATTTCTGGATAAATATCACTTACCAAAATTAAATCAAGAACAGATAATCAATTTAAACAGTCCTATAACCCCTAATGAAATAGAAGCAGTTAGTCTACCAACTAAAAAAAGCCCAGGGACAGATGGTTTCAGTGCAGAATTCTATGAGAAATTCAAAGATGTGCTAATACCAGTACTCCTCAAATTTTTCTACACTATAGCAGCAGAAGGGACATTGCCAAGCCCTTTATGAGGCTATAATTACCTTGGTACCTAAGCCACACAAAGAACAACTAAAAAAGAGAATTACAGACCAATAGCCCTCATGAACATGGATGCAAAAATATTCACCAAAATACTGGCAAATCGAATCCAAGAAGACATCAGAGAACTCATCAACCATGATCATGTTGGCTTCCTTCCAGGAATGAAAATCCATCAATGTAATCCACCATATAAACAAACTGAAAAAGAAAAACCACATCATCATCTCACTAGATGATGAAAAAGCCATTGAAAAAATACAACACCCTTTCATGATAAAGGTCTTGGAGAGATCCGGAATAACAGGAACATACCTCAACATAATAAAATCAATAGACACTAAACCAACAGACAAACCAACAGACAACATCAAACTAAATGGAGAGAAACTCAATACAATTCCTCTAAAATCAGGAACAAGACAAGGCTGTCCACTCTCTCCATATCTCTTCAATATTGTACTTGAAGTTCTAGCTAGAGCAGTAACAACAAAAGGAGATCAAGGGGATACAAATTGGAAAGGAAGAAGTCAAATTTTCACTATTTGCTGATTTGATAGTTTATGTAAGTGACCAGAAAAACTCTACCAGAGAACTCCTACAGCTGATATACACCTTCAGCAAAGTGGCATGATAAAAGACTAATTTAAAAAACAAAACAATAGCCCTACTATATACAAATGATAAATGAGCTGAGAAAGAAGTCAGAGAAACATCACCCTTTACAATAGCAACTAACAACATAAAACATCTTGAGGTCATGCTAACCAAAAACATGAAAGACCTGTATAGTAAAATCTTTGAGTCTTTAAAGAAAGAAATTAAAGAAGATACCAGAAATGGAAAGATCTTCCATGCTCTTGGATAGGTAGAATCAACATAGTAAAAATGGCAATTTTGCCAAAAGCAATCTACAGATTCAATGCAATCCCCATCAAAATCCCAGTGCAACAATTCACAGACCTCGAAAGAACAATTCTCAACCTTATATGGAAAAACAAAAGACCCTGGATAGCCAAAACAACCCTGTACAATAAAGAAACTTTGGGAGGCATCACCATCCCTGACTTCAAGCTCTATTATAGAACCATAGTCCTAAAAACAACTTGGTATTGGCACAAAAATAGACAGATAGACCAATGGAATAGAGTTGAAACCCCTGATATTAACCCACACACCTATGAACACCTGATTTTTGACAAAGAAGCTTAAGTTATACAATGGAAAAAAGAAAGCATTTAAACAAATTGTGTTGGCATAACTGGATGCGGATATGTAGAAGATTGCCGATAGATCCATATCTATGTTATGCCCAAAACTTAAGTCCAAATGGGTAAAAGACCTCAACATAAATTCAGCCTAAAAGAGAAGGAAGGTGGTACCCTCAAACAAATTGGTACATGAGACTGCTTCTTGAACATAACACCAGTAACACAAACATTGAAATCAACAATTAATAAATGGGACCTCCTGAAACTGAGTAGCTTTTATAAGGCAAAGGACACAGTCAGCAAGACAAAACTGCAGCCCACAGAATGGGAAAAGTTATTCACCAACACCCACATTGGACAGAGGGCTGATTTCCACAATGAAAACAATACACTATGAACTCAAGAAGCTAGCCACCAAAATACCAAACAAAGCAATTAAAAAGTGGAGTACAGAACTAAATAGAGAATTCTCAACAGAGGAATCTAAAATGACTGAAAGACACTTAAGAAAGTGCTCAAAATCCTTAGCCATCAAGGAAATGCAGCTCAAAACAGCTCTGAGATACCATCTTACTCCAGTCAGAATGGCTAAAGTCAATAACACCAATGACAGTGTATGCTGTCAGATTGTATGCTGTCAGAGGATGTGGAGAAAGAGAAACACTCCTCCATTGCTAGTGGGAGTGCAAACTTGTACAGCCACTTTGGAAATCAGTATGGTGGTTTCTCAGGAAAATGGGAATCAGTCTACCTCAAGATCCAGCAATTTCTCTCTTGGGCATATACCCAAAGAATGCACATTCATACAATACGGACATATTTTCAACTATGTTTATAGCAGCATTATTTGTGATATCCAGAACCTGGAAGCAACCTAGATGACCATCAATGGATAGAGAAAATGTGTTACATTTACACAATGGAGTACTACTCAGTGGAAAAAAACAATGGAATCTCAAAATTCGCAGGCAAATGGATGGAACTAGAAGAAATTATCCTGAGTGAGGTAACCCAATCATAAAAAGACAAACATGGTGTGTACTTACTCGTATATGAGTTTTAGATATAGGGCAAAGGATTACCAATCTATAATCCACACTGCCAGAGGAACTAGGAAATAAGGAGGACCCCAAGAGAAGATTGCATAGTCCCTCAAAGAAGGGGAGGGGGGGACAAGAACTCCTGTGCGAGCACAGGGTGGGGGGAGAGGAAGGAGGTGGGAAGGGAAGAAGGGGAGGGGGAGGAGAACAAGAGGACTGAGACAGGGG
This sequence comes from Cricetulus griseus, assembly GCF_003668045.3. Taxonomy (NCBI): domain Eukaryota; kingdom Metazoa; phylum Chordata; class Mammalia; order Rodentia; family Cricetidae; genus Cricetulus; species Cricetulus griseus. The sequence continues at coordinate 30,301,847 of NC_048603.1, forward strand.
AGGAATAGAGGAGGGCAAGAAAGGAGATGCCTGTCTCCCGTACAGGTTTGGAGAGAGGTCTGGTGCTGGGGAAATGTTAGGGGAGCCACAGGGATGATTCTAACTAAGAATGCAAGCAGTGGTGGAGAAGATGCCATTGATGTACTTTCTCTATGAGACTGATGTCTACCTTGGTTACCACTCCTAGAGCCTTCATCCAATAGCTGTTTGAAGCAAAAACAGGCACCCCCAGCTAAGCACTGAACCATAGTCCTGGAATCCAATTGTAGAGAGGGAGGAGGGATGAGCAAAGGAGCCAAGATGGTTCTGGAGAAACCCGCAGAAACAGTTGACCTGACCTACTGAGAGCATGGAGACCCTAGTCATAAAGCTGGGGAAACAGCATTGAACCAAATCAAGCCCTCCGAATGTGAATGCCAACAGGGAGGCCAAGATAGTCTATGGGATCTCTAACAGCAGAGCCAGTCTTTAACCCTAGAGCACAAATGGACTTTGGGAGCCCATTCCCTATGGAGGGATACTATTGCAGCCCAGATACAGCAAGGATGGCCTAGGCCCTCCCTAAATGATATGACAGACTTTGAAGGTCCCTGGTGGAGGGCTTCACTATCCCTGAGGAGGAGTTGGGGGATGGGTTGGGGGCAGTTGGTGGGGAACATTGGAGGATGGGAGGGTGAGGTAATGGGGGGAGATGGATATGTAAATATGAGTAGTAATTAAAGAATTTAAATACAAAGATTTGTTTTTGTTAGTTTTAAGAGAGAGAGAGAGAGTGTGTGTGTGTGTGTGTGTGTGAGAGAGAGAGAGAGAGAGAGAGAGAGAGAGAGAGAGAGAGAGAGAGAGAGATGCAGAGGCTTTCAGAATCCAGAAAAGTTGAACACCCTGGAGCTGGAGTTTTTTTAAACAATTACAAAGTGTCTGACATGGGTTCTGGAAACCAAACTTGTACCTCTGGAAGAGTAGAAAGTGCTCTGACTCACTGAGCCATCTGCCTATTGCCTGGCATTGAAAGTTTGATCAACAAAATATATGAAGGTAATTCCTAATTCAAAACTGCATAAAAACAACAGAAAGAAGAACCGAGAAAAATAAAGATATTCTTTTTTGAAGCAAAGATTATCACTCTTCTCTCTGTATTCTGGGCTGAGATGTATTCTTTGGAGTTTTTGGCAAACTGACACCCTGCATAGCATCTACCAGGTATGGTCAGATGTAGAAGGACCAAGACACGTAGACCTTCCTTGAGAAAGTGCCATCTGTCATCACCTCTGAAGAAGGGACACAGAAGACAGTGGAAAGAAAAGACTAGCAGCTGGGACCAGAGAGCAATACTGTGAGGATGCAAGAAGGGTCAAAGAATGGGACTAAGTTATGGGGTGATATGGGGAGTCTTCCAGGTTTCTTCCCTGTGTGACAAATTGTGACAACCCAACCCAGCTTCTAGCTGGGTCTTCCTCCTCTTGTCTGTTTCTGGCCTTGCCTGAGAATATATGCTATTCCAGTGTCAGCACCTATATGTATTAAATGATTTGGGAATATCAAAAAAAGAAGTTTCTTCCTAGAAAAAGGAGGGGTTGACTAAGAGAGTTCTCCAGTGTTTTGTCTCAGATGAGAAAGATGGTCTTTTTTCTTTTGGATATAAGACAGGAGCTTCCTGGTAGGGTTTTGAGTAAATTTGCACAGACTAATTTCTGGTGACCTGTCTCCCTGTAGAGATACATGGAAGGGGCCCATAAAACTCTTTGCATGCGATTTATGAGTCTAGTTGATACTATGGACAGTGAACAGAGAAAAGGGAACTAGGTACCTTTCAGCCTATTAAATCAACACATTTTAGTACAAAGCTATAACAATAACCAGACATCGTGATCTGTTGAGAAAGAGACCATAAACACCCAAGTAAACAGACTCAGAATCAAGGGGATGAGAACGAGATCGTTGTGGGACTGATGTCCTTTATTGGAAGATCTTGATCAAACTTACTGGATGAAATAAGAATGAGTCATGTGATTCTCCTGATTGAGGAAGATCTTTCCAGGTACAAAAGCACAAGGAGAACGATGCCACATGCTTGATGGAGGAAAGGCAGGGAGGTCTGTGCCTGGGATGCAGGAAGGAGGTAGCAAACAAAGACTTCAGGTAGGAGAGGGCGATATCTTCGTCAAACTAGAGCCTATGGTGATGCAGTAAGGAATTTCTTTCCTTTTCTTCTCCCCCTTTGCTTCCTTCTTTGTTCTCAATTTCCTCCTTTTTTCCTCCACATGCGCCTTTCTTCCTTCTTATCACAAGAAGGCTTTGTGCAGTGGAGAAGAGTAAGTTCACCTAGTAGGGGTGATTTTATGTGTGTGTGTGTGTGTGTGTGTGTGTGTGTGTGTGTATGTTTATTAAAAGAAGAGTTGAGAAGAATTATATTTTTAAAAAAATTGATGATTGAAAAACGTGGCCACGTTAACAGCTGAACTGTCACTTACACCTGCTGGGAGAGGGAAAATTAATTTCTCCGATAGAGTGACACTGAGCATGTCAGCTACTCCAGGACAGGCCTCATACTCAACAGTAGTCAACCAATGTAGAGTCGACTCTACAGGTGATTTTTTTGGGCATGCTTTTACTTTGCTTTCTTGGTTTGGGGTTTTTTTTATTGTTGTATTGGGGTTTTGTTTGTTCTTTGAGGAAAAAACTAAAAGTTGAGTGAGTAGGGAGGGGAGAAGAAAGATCTGGAAGGATCTTGGGCAGGGGACGAATACGATCAAAATATATTTCAGTGTAAAAGATTGTTTTGAACAATAAAAAGAACTTGTATACTTTGTTGAGAGAAAGACAGACACACACACACACACACACACACACACACACACACGCAGAGAGAGAGAGAGAGAGAGAGAGAGAGAGAGAGAGAGAGAGAGAGGAGTGGGGGTCTGACAACACTGAGAAAGAGACCAATGCATCTTGCTCATTTTCTTGTATAAACTTTACCAAACTGAAACAGAAAGTGGAAAACTGCCGTGTGGTTAGTTTACCAAAGAGAGAATATGTTGCATAAAATATGAAGAAATATAATGAAAGCATTACGTGCAAAAGGTGTATTAGGGAAGAAGGCAAGAGGGGCTCATTTGAAGCCATTCTCCAATGGGTACAGCCCTTGTGACGGAATGGTTGTCCTTAGAGGTTGTAGTCAATTATTTAATTCTAGTTGGGATCAGGCTCAAGTGACTATGCTTTCGAAATCTTAGATGTACGAAAAGGCTTAGCATGTGTCTAGACCTCCACACTCCACCCTGTGCTCTGTAGGTCGCACCAGTGCTCCATGTTAGGGGTTAGTCAGTCCTCTTCAGTACTGAGCTCCTATTCCTTGGGAGCTCCAGACTTGTGCACTTTCAGTCTCTCAGCAGGGCAAGCATCATGGGCCCAAACATACTGGCTCCATGCTGGGAGCTGGCACTGTTCAGGACTGACTTGTTTCTGAGGGAGCTCCAGGCCGACACACTTCTCCCTGTCATAGGTGCCTAAAGCCCCAAGGTCCTCAGGCTTGCAGCCTTCTGCAGAAGGTGGCTACAGGTATAGATAGGTCATTCTCTGCCCTAAGCGGCTCTGTTATGCCATCTTTCTTTTCAATTTTGTGAATCAACTTTTTCAAAACATGTTGTTCCCCCCATCGTAGGTGCTCTGGCGATATTGTGGCTTCCGCAGACTCCTTTTCTACCCAGTCACCCTTGGAGCCTCCATGGGTCTCTCAGACTTCTCAAAGCTCTGAGGCCATCTTTGATTTTTCTCGAAAAGCGCTATTGAAAACATGCTCCGAGAAAGTGCATTGTTTTATTTTTCTTTATCAGGTATCAAATGTGTGCCAGATACTGTCCTGCTGTTCTTGGTGCTAAACATCCAGAAATAAATGAGCTATGATTTTACATTCTAGATAGTCATGGCCTATTAAGGGAGATTATACATACATACATACATACATACATACATTTCATAATATATGGTAACAACCATTTTGCAAGTAATTAAAAGAAAAAATATACATCCAGAGTTATCAGTGTTGGAATTCCATCTCTTCCTGTTTTGTTTGTATTTTGGTCTCACTATGTAAACTTGTCTGGCCTAGACCTGAATATATATAGACCAGAAGAGCCTTAAACTCACAGAGATCCATCTGCCTCTGTCTCCCGAGTGCTGGATTAAAGACATGTGCCACCATGACCTGTTTGAATATGAAGAAGTATTATAAATAATTGTAGCTATAAATTAGTTCCTAACAATAAAGAAATCTAAATTAAACTGAGAATCCTGTAATCATTTTGTCAATGCGAGTTTACCTTCACTGGCCAGTCCAATACATTAACCAATACCCCCACACTGTATAACTTAATCTTCATAGATATTTTATGTAATAGTATTATTCCTAGCTCCTATGTAAGGAAACTGAAGCTAATTAGTTTACCAACATAAAATTTACATAGTCTTTAAATTACTGAGCTTGGATCAAAAACAAACTTAAAAGGAAGAGGATGTTTCCACATCAAATAGCATACATGCATGCATTGACATGATTTCACTCAAGATTGTGACATAGTTCAGGACCACATTGTTAACTTTGGCAATCATTAAATCAACTTCCCATCTTGTAAAGAAAAAAAATTAAAATAGACTGTTGACAGGCAGTTCTTTTGCTCAAGGCAGCCGGCCAGGGCAGCATGTCAGAGTTGAAGAACTTCAAACTCTCCTCTTTACTAGTTCCCCAACCCCTGCCCAATGTATTTTCAGTTGGTACCTAAATTATTAGCCATGTTCACCAAACATCTCTTTTTAGAAAACACTGTAGACTGTACTTTTAATATTGAGACAAGCCTTTGAAACCCGAATAAAAAAGGCCTCCATGAGGAGAGTGGGGATGGACTATCTCTTTGAGCCAATCAGCAGATCTGTCTGGCCTCTTTTCATAGTGAACTGCTCATCTCTGTGGTTGGTGGAGGTGATACTAGGCTGAACAATATAATATAAAATATTATAGGATATTATGGTTTTATCAGACTGGCAATTGTTTAACTTATGGAAGCAGGTCATAGGCAGCCACATGGGGAAACTGGTATACATTTTACCATTTTCTCACAGAGGTGAACATAGGTTTATCTCAAACACGTCCTCACAGAAATGTAGGGTGTGCATTTTGACTGTTAGCATTTGCTGTTATTTTGATGACAATGTACAGGAGCAATTGATTTTTTTTTAAAGCACCTTCATCAGATATGTCACATGGTATGCATACAAAGCTACGTTGCTATTTTCTTGGTTTGGTTTCATGTCTGAAAAGAAACCATTTCAGGTAACATTATAATATATTTGAATATTTCACTCATACATTGATGAAGCCATTAGAAAAGGCCTTTCATGAGATAGAATATTTATTTTTTGTGTGTGGCATAAATGACCCTAAAAAAATTAAAGATTGCTCCAGTGAAATAAAATGCCATGTTTATCTCAGGTACCATAAATCATAGTCTCTGGGATAAATATGTGGAACTGATCGTTGAATCTTAATGCAGCTGAGAAAACAGTTAACGGAGACCTACGGAAATAGCAATCTGCCATGTCATCATTATTCTCAGAACTCATGTAGGGGGTGTAACAGTTCAAAGTTAAATTGTATATGATGCACTTTGCTGATGCTCTTTGTTCGTCAGGGAGTAAGTAAAGGCAGATCATCTTAACATTAGGACTTGGCTTTTGGGTGAGAGAATAGATTAAAAGACGACAGATTGATACAATAGATTGGAAATTTGGCGGTCCCTGGTTACCTCACAGGAAAAACTGGAGGCCAGAGAGCTCACGAGACTCTTGTTAAGAGGTTAAGCCATAGCATGTCTAACTCTAGGCAGAATCTCTACTGAGGATGGTAGGCCAGATTCTACACTGATGTAGAGATCACTGGTACCATTTAACAAATCTGTTGAAGAAGATAGAGTTTGTATGTGCATAAACAAGAATAGAGATGCTATATGATGTGATAGTGTAAAGAGAAAGCAAAGAGCTTTTATGTTTCGTGCATCCCATTTGCCTATTTTTTGCTTTCCTTTACCATACGCATTTAAAGGTCACATCATGTCTTGATACAAATGTACACAGTAGAATCTTTACTACAGTTACACAAATCTACATATTCATCACTTTCCATTTCCTTTATCAGATTTCAAATGCAGAATGCAATACGATAGATTCAGAGACTTGTCCATATCAATCTTTTCTTTTGATTGGCTGAGAATTCCATATATAAATATACAATGTGTTTTGATCATGCATCCATGTGCTCTTTTTGTTAAAACCTCTGGAACACACTGAGTGTGCCTGTACATGAGTGAGTGCAGGACCACCGACTGGAGTATGGATAGCTTTTTGAGGGCCACATCCCTGAAAAAAAAATTGAACTCTCCCTTCCTAAGAAGATATCAGTTGCCAATAGCTTCCTATAAAATGAAGTCCCCGTTTTTGTGAGCACTGCAGGACAAGGCGAAAGTTCACCACTCTGTGCTGATGTGAGCACTGCAGGACAAGGAGGACAGTTGATCTGATAGGTTACTTACTGAATTAAACTGAAATATTTTCTTATTTTTACTTCTCTGAACATATTTGTATTTTCTCTGTTATTTTTTCTATTAGGATAAATGCCAAAATATTCCAGATTATTTTCTTAAGCTTATACTATTTCATAAATTCCATATCTGATCACTACATGTCACCTAAGTACTTAGTAATACCTTTGAACAACAATATTTTGTAAAGTAAATTATGTTCCTCTTGATGGTAGCTCACCAACCAATGACATGATTTATCAATTCACTTAAGGTAGTTGTCTCAAGATTTAGTGGGAGCTAAGTAAGTTGAGAAGCTTTCTTAGTGTCATAGAAGTTCAAACAGGCAAGTGACTTGCAGGTTATTTAACTGGTAGAAATCTAGAGAGTTGCATAATACACTCAACTTTATAGAGCAAGTAGGTATCAGGGCTGGGGTATGCCTGCCCATTTTGGAACAATACTCTTGGTGTAACATTCTACTCTCTTTTACATTGTTATCTCTGTTGTCCTTGGGGGTTCCACCATGACCCAGGCCACAAGGGAATCTCACAGTCTCACTCCCCACAGTAAGCATGATGCGTGCATGCATGTTTCTTACCCCCAGTGGTTTTTGCAGGGGTAAAATATCACTCTAGGGAATATAACAGTCGTATTAGCTGCCTCATGATCCCATCATTGGGATTAACGTTCCTCTGACTCACTGGCACTTCTGCACAATGACTTTTGTTATAAAAGATGATTCTTTACTTTGTCTTATTTTCTGTGCTTAAAGTTTTCCAATCCTTGCTTAGATACGCAATCTGGAGGCAATGCAGGGAAACAGCATAATTCTCTCCCTGGTTGCTAGGTCCTTTAGTAACATTACTCATAGAGATGTGGGTCATCCTGCAAAGGAACAATGAAGTGCTTTTAGTGACTTTTATGTAACTTATTTATTTTCAATTTCTGAAACCATTCTCCATGATTATCTTTGTCTACCCTGACTCAGGCACTGTGCAGGCTTGATGGCTGATTTTTCCCCAGTTTTTCTTTGTCAAGGAAATTGGGGGTGGGTTGCTTTCTTGATTTGTTTGAATTATGCACTTTTTTTTTTTGGCTCAGGGAACTTCAGTTTTTTTTGATGATGATTTTGAAGCACGGGATCTCTTTTTCTTTCTTTTTTTTTGGGGGGGGGTTCGAAACAGGGTTTCTCTGTGTAGCTTTGGAGCCTATCCTGGCACTCGCTCTGGATACCAGGCTGGCCTCGAACTCACAGAGATCCACCTGCCTCCGCCTCTCGAGTGCTGGGATTAAATGTGTGGGCCACCAACGCCCGGCTTCTTTTTCTAGATAGTAAAAAAGACTAGTAAGTTAAATGATGTTCAGTTAGAGCTTTAAAGGTGAGATCACAAGGACTTCAGTGTGGCAAGCACTACTAGCCTTCACAAAATCAATTTATTATTTTTTCCAGAGAATACAACCAGAGACACACTTTCATCACCTCTCATAGTTAATGAGTTCTACCTGGTTGAGTGTGGGTAGAGGTGGTATATACTACTTCCCTACCGCCCTCCTGCAAAGATGTAGTCATTCCACAAATGTTTACTAAGTGTCCACTATATTCCAGGCCCAGGTAAATGGAAAATATGGTTGCATTGACAGAAGAGTGCCAAGAAATGGAATTTAAAACACGAGGTTAAGAGTGAAGAATGTGTAAACTTTTCCCCAAATTCCCGCCCCCCCCGCATGTCATCATTTCATTTGTCTGTATATTTTTAAGCTTTCATATTTGTATATATTTGGTGTTGAGTATATTAACCTATCCTCCCCTTCCTCAGGCCTTCCTCCCTTTAGTTCCCCTAGACAGTTTTGCCCCTACTTTCATGCAATAAACATACATGCCCAATCTCATACATCTACAGAAGATCTAGCAAACACAAACGAGATGAAACTTATTTGTCTTGCTGAAACTGGCTTAATTCTCTTAATAGTATTTCTCCAATGCATTCATTTTCTTGAGAATGGAGTAACTTGCTCTTTATGGCTGAAAAATTCCAGTGTGTATATACCACCCCTCTCTATCCATTTTTGTGGACACCAAAGTTGTTCCTTAATTTAGCTATTGTAGCTAGTGATGACATAGATATTGATGTGAAGAGTGTCTGTGATGTGCTGATTTGCAATTCCCAGAGATGAGGAGCTGGGTCATACCTGCCTGGGTTTCTTAAGCCCAGAGCCTTGATACACACATGCTAGAGTTTAACAACCTTATTGGGGTACAATTGACATAAAATCTGTATTTAAAAGTACTATGTAACACATTGTGCATAGGCAAACACTACAATCATGGAAATGGGCTTGTCTAATACTTTACAAGTTTCTTTTAAATTCTAACATTTCTGATTTTAAAAAAAGCAATGGAGGCTGGTGCATTTCCACCAACCACACATCCAACAGAGGGCTGATATCCAAAATATGTAAAGAACTCAGGAAACTAGACATCAACAAACCAAATAAGCCAATTAAAACTGGGGTACAGATCTAAACAGAGAATTCTCAACAAGGGAATCTTAAATGGCTGAGAAACACTTAAAGATATGTTCAACATCCTTAGCCATCAGGGAAATGCAAATCAAACTGACTCTGAGAGTACATATTTTCTTTATTTTTTATTTTATTTTTTTATTTAAATTAGAAACAAGATTGTTTTACATGTCAATCCCCGTTCCCTCTCTCTCCCCTTCCTCCCCTACCCCCCACTAACGCCCTACCTGTCCAATATCATTTCTGTTCCTCAGGGAGAGTGAGGCCTTCCATATGGGGAGTCTTCAGAGTCTGCCCCATCCTTGGAGATAGGGTCTAGGCCCTCCCCCATGTGTCTAGGCTGAGGGAGTATGCCTCTATGTGAAGTGGGCTCCCAAAGTCCATTCCTAATCTAGGGATAAGAACTGATCTACTACAAGAGGCCCCACAGATTTCCGAGGCCTCCTCACTGACACCCATGTGCATGGGGTCTGGATCAGTTCCATGATGGTTTCCCAGTGATCACTCTGGGGGCCAAGAGCTCCCCCTTGTTCATGTCAGCTGTTTCTGTGGGTTTCACCAGTGTGGTCTTGACCCCTTTGCTCATCACTCCTTCTTCTCTGCAACTGGATTACAGTTCAGTTAAGTTTTTAGCTGTGGGTACTGAGATTATATCTTACACCCATCAGAATGTCTAAGAGCAACAGCACAAATGACAGCTCATGTTGTTGAGGATGTGGAGCAAGGGGAACACTCCTCCACTGCTGGTAGGAGTGCAAACTTGTACAGCCACTATGGAAATCAATGTGGTGGTTCCTCAGAAAGTTGGAAATCAAGCTACTTCAAGACACAGCCATACCACTCCTAGGCATATACCCAGAGTACATTCCATCCTGCCACAAGGACACTTGCTCAACTATGTTCATAGCAGCTTTATTTATAATAGCCAGAAACTGGCAACATCCTAGATGTCTATCTATTGAATAATGATAAGGAAAATGTGTTACATTCACACAATGGAGTATTACTCAGCCATTAAAAACAATGGCATCATGAAATTTGAAGGCAAATGGATGGCACTAGAAAAAAACAATCATCCTGAGTGAGGTAGCCCAGACCCAGAAAGACAAACACAGTATGCATTCCTGTAGGTGGATATTAGCTAAAGTAAAGGATAATCATGATATAATCCACAGACCCGGAAAAGCTAAGTAACAAGTAGGGCTCAAGGGCAGGACCCAATGCTGGGGAACCTGGGAATGGAGGATGAACAATGTGGATCTCCCTGAGAAGGGAAAATAAAATAGATGTTTTTGGTAGACTGGGGCCAGGTGGGGATGGAACAAGAGGGCCCAAGAGTGGGTGAAGAAATACTGGGAAAGATGATTGGAGTTGGGAGGCATTGGGGTCTGATGAAGAAGCCTAGTGCATTGAAAACTCTCTGGAAGTCACAAGAGTGACTTACAAAATCTCCAAAGTAATGTGAAATATATAGCCAGAACCAGCCATCTTCAATAATGAGGCAAGGCTACCAGCAGTGAGACTGGGATATCAACCCAGCCACAAAACCTTCGACCTGCAATATGTCCTGACTGCAAGATATGCTGGGGTAATGGTGGTGCAGAATTTGTGTGAGTGGCCAAACAATGGTCCAACCTGAGGAACACACCGTGAGAGGGAGTCCACACCTGATACTGCTGGATGGTCAGGAACCCGAGGAGGGGCAGCCTAGAGAACTGGGAGAGAACCAAATATGACTGGGGAAAAAGCCAATAAATAACTCCTAAGGATATTCTGTTGTACTCATAGATCAGTGTCCAATTGTCATCAGAGGAACATTGACCAGCAACTGATAGGATCTGTTGTGAGACCCACAGCCAAATATTAGGTGAAACCTGGGGGGCTCCACAGGAGAGGGGAAAGAAGGATTGTAGGATCCAGAGGAGTTCAGGGGACCACAAGAACAGGACCCCCAGAATCAACTAAGCAGGGCTCATAGGAGCTCACAGAGACTGAAGCGACAGTCACACACTCTGTATGGCTGTGTAGCTTGGTGTTCTAGTGGGGCTCCTGACGGTAGGAGTGGGGGGTATCTCTGGCATCTCTGATGCTTTTGCTGGCCCTTGGGTCCCCTTTTCTCCTTCTGGGTCACCTGTCCAGCCTTGATATGAAGGTATGTGCTAAGCCTTATTGTAATTTGTTATGCCATGTTTAGATGATGTCTCTGGCCTGCTCTTATTTGTTGTTTATTTATTTGAAGGAAATAGGAGAGGAATCAGTCTGGGGAAGAGGGGCGGCAGCTGGGACAACTGGGAGGAGTGAAGGTCGGGGAAACTGCAGCCTGGATGTAACATATGTAAAGAAAAAAGTTCATGTTAAGTCATAGGAAAACTAAACAAATGTTAAAATCTGAAAAATAAAAACACAGCTAAGACATAAAGTGTTCCATTGTCTGAACAAATTTTAGAGAGTATGATACTGTATTCTTAACTACAGAAACCAGGTTGACTAACTCTCTAGAATGCATTCATTTGGGAGGTCAAAGCCTCATGGAATCACAGCTACCAATTTTTACCTCTTTTTTGGATACATAGATATATTGTGTATATGGGATCATGCAGTGTTTGTCTCTGATAGGCTTATTTGAATCAGGTGAAAGAACAGAACAGACACCCCTACAAGGAAGGCACAAGGAATCTTACTGACATTGGCTCAGAAGGGTGCTGAAGACTGGCTGTAGAAAGGAGAAGAGGGCAAGTCTTTAGCACAGTGCTTCTCAAGCTTCCTAATATTGAAACCCTTTAGTACAGTTGCAAATGTGGGGACCCCCAACTATAAAATTATTTTTGTTGCTATCTCGTAACTGTAATTTTGCTTCGGCTATGAATCATCGCATAAACATCTGTTTTCTGGTGGTCTTAGGCAATGACCCCGTGAAAGGGCCATTCCACTCCCAAAGAAGTCACCACCCACAGGTTGAGACCACTGCTCTAATAGGTTATAAAAACTGTCCTAAATGACTTTGTGTGGCTGCGTTAGGGCTAGTATCAAAGCAGAAAGACTCAAAGTCCAACAATAAAGAAAGCATTTGGTAGTCTCAGTGCAGAGCAAGAAGGAGGCCAAAGGAGACTGAGGCTCTATGGGAGGTTGGGTGAGAGTGATACCACAGAATTTTCTGGATTTGATAAGTGAGAGCACAGTGTACTATTATATCTGGCAGTTGTTTTGATGAGGTTCTGTGCTTGTTCAAGCATATCATTTGCAGTTCCGTGTCCTCACAAGAGACATGCCCTCCATGTCAGGAGTATTTGCTGTTCTAACTCCGTAACCACCTTTGTTGTTTCCCCTGGAGAAGTTTCAACATGTCTGTTGGTATTTTTCAATCAAAATTTGTGACCCTTTGTTACCATTCTGCCCTCATGGTGAAGGATACTCAATGACAAAGGTTATTACAGAATTACTTAAAGTAGATCTAACCAGAAGGACAGGTAGGTAAGAAAGCAACTCATAAAGTTGTGGTAGACATTATGGATAATGTTTAAAACAAAGCTGAATGTGATGGTGGATGTTTGCTCATTGCGTGTCCTTTAATGAAAATTAGAACATGACACCTACTAGGTAGATGGGACTCAAAGTGGGTGTGGAGCAGACAGGGAGTGGGTTTCCTACTGTTGCATTGCCAAGGACCATTAGATAGCCTTGGGGATTAATTGTTTTAGTTTACTTTGGAGGACAAGTCATTTGTCAGCCAGCTAAACTGATGCAAGCAAGGAACAAAATAATCAACATTTGGCATAAATGCTATTAGTATTTTCTGCCCTATGAATGAATCACTGAGCACATTTTAACGGTCAACAAAGGGTCACATCATTTAAGAAAATGGACTACTCTATAGTGGGAAATTACCAATACGGAGTCAGGTAGAAATATAAGGGTATTTAATAGGGAAAGGCCTTACTTACAGAGCAACCTAGCCAGCCAGCATGGCAGCAGTCTGTAGGAAAGCCCAAAAGGGAAACCGAAACCGGCACCCTGACCACGCCCTCGAAAGCATGGTCAGGCACACCTGTAGCCAGCCTCTAAGTAGGCGTGGCTACAGCTTCCCCTACACTACTCCACTCGTAGGAGCTATCAAACGCCGGTAGCTCCTCTGCCACTGTCAAGATTACCTGTGCTCATTTCCTTCTCTATGTTGGGATTTTTGTCTGGCTATGTCTTGTGCATGCAGTCACAATTCCTGTGAGTTCATGTGTCTATCTTCTCTGTTGTATTGAAAACATCTTTTCCTTGAATATTACCAGCGACCTCAGGCTCTTACAGTCTTTCCTCCTCCTCTTCTGCAAATATCGCTGAACACCGTAGAGAGGAGTGTGAGATGCATATCCAGTTTAGGGCTGAGTACTATATAGTCTTTTGTTATCTGTACACTGAGCAGCAGGGGAGTCTCGGTAGGGTTAGGGTTAGGGCTAGGGTTAAGGCATTGTGCAGAGCATCTTCTAGTGTCATGAACACCAGTCAGTAGGGGTTAAAAGCTCTAGGTAGGTACCTGCTTGACTTCTCTGTCTTCAGTGAATTTTGCAGAGGTTGTCTTTAGCAATAGAACTTGCTGTCAGATTGTGGATAGCCTTGGCAATAGGGGTTCTTGGGGGTTCCTATGTGACCCCTATGACCAACAATTTGTTTAGGTGTAATCTATTCCCAGAAGTGGAGGGATTTTCAGGTCCCATTTATTAATTGCTATTCTAAGTGCTTGTGCAATTGTCTTTCTGTTCACAAGGTCTTTTCCAGTGCCAATGAATTAAAGCCTATTCTATAAGATTCAGGGAATCTGGTTTTGGATTGAAATCTTTGATGCATTTGGAGTTGAGTTTTGTGCAGGGTGGAAAGTATGGATCTATTTGAAGGTATTCAGTTTGACCAGTGCCATTGGTTTCGTCTTCAGATGCTGTCTTTTTAAAAAATGTGTACTTCTGGATTCTTTATAAAAACAATAACAACAAAACAGGTAATCAGGTGCCCATAGAGGTGTGGACACATGTCTGGGTCTTCCATTCAATTCTATCTATGTCTGTTTATGTGCTAACACCATGCTGTTTTTATTACTATTGCTCTGTAGTAAAATTTGAGATTAACATTAGTAATACCTCTAGTCATTCTTTTATTACTCATGAATTTATTTCTATCCTGGAATTTTTGTGTTTCCATATGAGGAAGAAAATTGTCTTTTCAAGATCTGTGAACAATCATGTTGGAATTTTGAGGGGGATTTCATTGAATTGATAGATTGCTTTGGGTAGGATTGCCATTTTTACTATGTTAAGCCTACTGATTGATAAGCATGGGATAGCTTTCTTTCTTCAGGTTATTTCTTCAATGTCTTAAAGGTTTTATTGCACAAGTCTTTGACTTGCTTTGTTAGACTTACTCCAATATGTTTGTTTGTTTATTTATTCATTTATTTATTTAAGGCTACTGTGAAAGGGGTTGTTTCCCTGATTATGTTGACAGTCCATTTGTCATTTGTATATAGGAAGGCTATTGATTATTGTATTAATTTTGTGTCCTTCTACTTTGATTAAAGTGTTTATCAGGTCTAGGAGTTTCTTGGTGAAATTCTTAGAGCCACTTATTTGAACTGTCATATAATCTTCAAATAAAGTTACTTTGTCTTCTCTTCTTGTGTGTATTCTCTTGGTATTTCAGTGTGTTATTGATCTAGCTAGGACTTAAAAGTACTGTATTGAATGTGTATGGAGACAGTGTATAACCTTATCTTATTCCTGATTTTAGTGGAAATGCTTTCGGTTTCTCTCCATTTAGATTTATGTTGGCTGTGGGCTTGCTGTAATTTACCTCAAATATGTTGAGATATGTTCCTTGTATCCCTAGTCTCCTGAGGACATCTGTTATGAAGGGATTTTATCAGAAGCCTTTTCTTCACCTAAAGAGATGATCATGTGGTTTTGTTTTTTGGTCTGTTTACATGGTGGACTACATTTATTAATTTATATGTTCTGTATCAACCCTGAATCTCTGGGATGAAGCCTACTTGATCACGGTGGATGACATTTTTGATGTGTTCTTGGATTCAGTTTGCAAGTATTTTATTGAGAATTTTGTATCTGCACTCATAATGAAAATTGATCTCTAGTTCTCTTTCTTTGTTAAGTCTTGGTGCTGCTTATGTATCAGAATAATTCTGGACTTGTAAAAAGAATTGGACAATGTTCCTTTTGCTTCTGTTTTGTGGGATAATTTGAGGAGTATTGGCATTAATTCTTCTTTGAAAGTCTGGTAGAATTCTGCTTTTGTTTTAGGGAAGATATAGGCCTGTTTAACTTGTTTATCTGACATTGATTTAACTTTGCAGGTGGTATATATCAAGAAAACTATCCATTTTCTTTTTTCTTTCATTTTCCATTTTGGTAGAGTATAGGTTTCTAAAGTCAGTCCATCTGAGTCTCTTGATTTCATTGCTGTCAATTGTTATGTCCCCTTCCCATCTCTATTTTTGTTTATTTTGTTCTTCTTTCTCCATTTTTTACTTAGTTTGGATAAGAATTTGTCAGTCTTATTGATTTTCCCAAAGAATCAACTCTTTCTTTCACTGATTCTTTGTATTTTTTCTATTTTATTTATTTCAGACCCAAGTTTGATTATTTCTTGTCATCTTTTCCATTTGGGTGTGATTTTTTTCTTTTTTTCCAAAGTTTTGAGGTGTGCTTTTAAGTTGCTAATATAAGATCTCTCCTATTTTTAAAATGTAGATACTCAGTTCTATGAATTTTCCTCTTTGAACAGCCTTCATTGTTTTCCATAACCTTGAGTATGTTGTGTATTCATTTTTGTTCAATTCTAGAAAGTCTTTGCTTTCTTTCTTAATTTCAATCTTGAACCACTTTTCAATCAATAGAGGATTATTTCATTTCCATGAGTTTGTAAGCTTTCTGTTGTTTCTGTCATTGTTAATATCCAGCTTTAATGCATGATTGTAAATTAGGGGGCAGGGTTCAATTTTAATCTTATAGCATCTGTTGAGACTTGCTATGCATCTGAATATGTGGTCAGTTTTGAAGGAAGTTCCATGTGGTGCTGAGAAGAAGATATATTCTTTTATGTTTGGGTGAAATGTTGTGTAAAAATCTGTTAGGTCCATTTCATCAAAGGTATCATTTAGCTCCCGCATTTCTGTGTTTAGCTTTTGCTTGGATAAACTGTCTATGAATGGGCACAGAGTATTGGAGTCTCTCACTATCAGTGTGTGTGGGTCAGTATGTTATTTTATAAGCTTGGGTGCCATTTTGTGTGATACATAGATGTTTAGATTTGCAATATTGTCTTTGTGGAGTTTTCTTCTGATCAGTATATGGTGTTCTTTCCTACCTGTTCTGACTAGTTTTGGTTTAAAGTTTATCTTGTCAGGTGGTAAAATGGCTATACCAGCTTATTCCTAGGTCCAGTTGCTTGTAATATCTTTCCATCCTCTATCATAAGGTGATATCTATCACTGATGATAAGGTATGTTTTTTAGAAGCAGCAAAAAGATGATCCTGTTTCATAATCCAAAATATTAGTCTGTGTCTTTTTTTATTGAAATCACTGATGTTAAGTCTGTGTCTTTTTCTTGAAACCACTCAAAAGAGCAGTGGTTTTTGATTATTGTTATTTTGTTGTTATGATGTAGGTTTTCTCCTATCTTTTGATATCCTGCTCTGATATTTATTTCTTGTGTTATCTTCTGGTTGAAGCTTTTTTTTTCTACCACATTGTGAAGGGTTGGATTTCTAGATAGATAATGCTTATTTTTTTTTTTTTTTTATCGTGAAATGGTTTTCTTTCTCCATCTGTTGAGATAGAAACTTTGGCTTTGTATAGAAGTCTGGCCTGGCATCTGCCGTCTTACAGAGTTTGTAGAACATCTGCCTGGTCCTCTGGTTTGTAGAATCTCCACTGAGAAATCAGGTATTATTCTAGTATGTCTGCCTTTATATGTTACTTAGCTCTTTCCATTTGCAGGTTTTAATATTCTTTCTTTGCTCTATATATTTAGTGTTTGGATTATTATGTCATGGAGAATTTCTTTTCTGGTACCGTCTATTTCCTCGACTGTACTTTTCTTGTACCTGATAGGCACCTCCTTCTTTGGATTAGGGGTTTTCCTCCCCATGATTGTATTGAAAATATTTTCTGTGTCTTTGATTCTTCTCTTTCTTCTATTCCTATTATTCTTAGGTTTGTTTTTTTCATAGTATTTCAGATTATCTGGGTATGTGTTTTTTTTGGGGGGGGCTTGGATTTTCATAGACTTAACATTTTCTTTGACTGAAGTATCCATTGCTTCTCTTTTTCTTTTGGTTTTTCAAGGCAGAATTTCTCTGGGTAGCCCCAGATGTCCTGGAACTTGCTCTGTAGACCAAACTGGCCTAAAATTCAGAGATCTGCTTGCCTCTGCCTCCTGAGTGCTGGGATTAAAGGTGTGTGCCACCACCACCCAGCCTCATTTCTTCTGTGTTCAATGCCTAAGACTCTTCCATCTTTTGCATTACATTTGTGAGGCATGAGGCATGAAGCTTACCTCTGATGTCCCTGTTCAAGTTCCTAATTCTTTTCATTTCCAGTTTTCTCTCAATTTGGGTTTTCTTTGATGATTCCAAGTCCACTTTCATATTTTGAACTGTTTATTTTTCATTTCCTTTCACTGTTTATTTATGCTTTCATAGATTTCACTAATGAATTCATTGATGTCATCTTTAAGGTCCTTAAACATATACGTAATGGCTATTTTGAAGTTCTTGTTTTGTGTATCAGCCTATGTTGCCCTTTCAGGGCTTGGCATAGTAGAGTTGATAGCCTCTAGCAGACATATATTATCTTTACTGTTACTGATTGGGTGAGTATTCCATTCTTTGTCTTCTCTTGCCATCTTTGAATGTTAGGTCATTGTGGTAGCTCTGGGTTGCCTAATAGGGAATGTTTGCAAGTCCCTGCCAGGTATGTCCTCTGGTACCAGGTATAAAGTGTGTTTTAGATAACAGAAGATGACATGAAAGAGTTGGGATGGGCTAGAAGATGGGGGAAGAATGAGAGGGTCCCCTGGGGAATCTGAGTCTGCCACGAGGTTTTGTACAGACCCTTAGGAATGGAGGAAGAAAGGGAAGACAGGCCACTGTAGGTTGTCTGCTACTGGGTTGGACATGAAACTGGGGTACTGGAATTTGAAAGGATAGTGAAGATCACCTACTTGATTTTCAGGCTGGAATGACCAGAGGGTTTCCAGGTATAGAGAGTCTCTGGGTATTGGTGGCTGAGACAAAGGCATGGGATGAGGAAGGAAGAGTATAGGACAAAAATCTTTGTAGTCTTCTGGGAATTAGCAGAGATGTAGGAGAGGCCCCAGTAGGTTGTCTGCTACAGGTTTAGGGATAAAACTGGGGAATTGTATAGGAGGGTAGGACTCTTGAAATTCCTAGAAATTTTTGGTGTTTTAACTATTGTCATGATGCTGTCTGTTTTAAGATATCAAGAATGAACTTTACAATAAATACCCTTTGCAGATGGATTTCTTTGAGTTTCCCGTGCATGCCTTTTTAAAGGGTAGTTTACTTCTTTTCAGCCCTGAATAATATTTTATTGTCTAGGCTAACTGCAATTACATGCCTGTTCACTCACCCACTGAAGAGTACCCTGTTTGCTTCCAGGTTCTGGCAGGCTTTTGTGTGACTTGAATTTTCAGCTCCTCTGGGCTCATTCCGAGGATCTCGGTGTTCTTGTGCTTTTTGCATGATGACCCTAGGAGAGTTCTAACATCACACTGCTTATTTATCAACACCCATTTTTACACGATCTTATTCAGGCTCAGAACTCCATGTACTTGTTACATTCTGGTGAAACTTCCAAAGCTGGTCTCCAGATAAGCCCTTTCTCTGAATTTCAAACTTCTCCACTCAACTGTCTGCTAGAGACCTTCATCTGAGAAACTAGCACTTACACTGCACTTTGTCTATCAGAGACACCCACAAGTTTCTCAGTTTTCTTTTTGGTCAAATAGAGTTCAACATGTCTATCTCATCTTAAAAGGTTTGTAAACCTCTCCCATACCCTATATGGCCCTCAAACAATGTTGTATCCCCTGGCTCCCAACATCTGCCCTGTATGATCACTCTTCATCGTGGTTGTGGCTGTTGTTTTCATCCAAACACTGTAACTGCTGATTGGGATGCAGTAACACCACTATCTGAATTTCTTCCGTCTACATCTTCCTACCTCTAGTCTGTTCAGCATCGCATCTAGAATAACCCTTTTTTTCCCAAGATGCTTTTGGACTTGCATTTCATTTTCTGTTTTTAGGGAAAATAATATATTGATTGTCATTTGTTATTCTTAAGAGTTCACCAGCAGAGATGATTACAATTGCTGATTACTCATAAAATATATGATTTATCATTTAAACTTATTTGAATTTTAGCAATTTGTATCTTTAAATAAATTCTAAGTGACAATTAAGCTGAGTTTACTATTACTATAACAGCCATCATAATGTCTAAACATTTTATCCCATATGCATATAAACAACTAATACAATAAACATTTTATCTTATTACATAAATATAAAATTATAAAATCAAGAATTTGAGAAACTATGAAGAGGGAAACTCTCTTCTTGTTACAGCCAGTTGCTTGCATGGGATGCTGTGAAGACAGACAAGGTAACCGGGACTCTCTGGCTTTGATATGGCTTAGTTAGGTTCTCTTCTCAACTAATGCTGGACCTTTGGGGTTTGTCTTCATTTTATTATATGACTCCATTAAGCAATAGTGAGGCTACTGAGAATCTTCTACTCTGTTTTAAAATTGAAAATAGTTCTTTTTTTTTATTCATACAATAGATTCTAATCATGGCCTCCCTTTTCTCATCTCCTCCCAGATCCCCGCCCCCATCTTACTCCCATGATCTCTTTCTCTCTTTCTTTAGAAAACAAAGAGATAAACAAACAAGCCAGAATAGAACAACGCAAACAAACAGAAGAAAAAAACAAAGAAAAATCATGAGAAGCACATACACTTGCAGACACGCACAGAGAAAACTCCCCAAACCACAAATTAGAAACCATAATATACAAGCAAAAGACCAGTAAGGTAATAATGCCCAGACAAAGCATTATGAGACAAAACACCCCCAGAAATGCCATTGAATTCATTTTGAGTTACTTATCTACTGCTGGCATGAGACCTGCCCTTAAGTGTGGTTTGTATACCCAATGAGACTCCATTGGAGAAAACTGTGCTTTCATTTTCAAGTATTGTCAATTGGAGATAGCTTCTTGATTAGGGTTAGGAGATTTCCCTCTCTCAGTGTTTGGAAATCATTTGTTTTGGACCTGGGCAGACCCCCCTGAACACGCTGGCACTGTCTTTGTGAGTTCAAGTCCAGAATGGATGGAAAAGAACAACGATGATGGCTACAGATGCCAGACATAGGCCAACCAAAATGATAGACAGACAAGATTGTCTTGGGATCATGAGGGACTTTGCCACTATCCTATTTCATTTTAAAATCTATCACCAACGCAGCTATTATTCACTGATGTGACTTCTGTACCATATACTCTGGCACAGGTCTTAAAAGGCCTCAATTGAAGGATCAACCCAACATACACATAGCCAACTCTTTATAGCAGTGTTCTTGGACAGTGAGGATCTATATGGTCTCAACTCAAGGTCCATGAAAGAATACTATTCATAGTATTTGATGCTATTGTTGGTCTTTTTATTACTCTTTTACTGTTTGGAGACCCTGCCCCACTCCTAAATAAAATACACTGAGTCTCATTCTTTCTTATGAATTCCTGATTTTATCTTGGCTTATTTCTAGCCAGCTTTTCATAAATTATTCCATCTATATTTTGCCTCTGTGCTTTTATCTGTTTCTGTATAGCTTTTCTTCTTTCTTATTCAATGTCTGACTGTGTGGCCACACAGGCTGGCCCCTTCTTTTCTCAATCTTCAATCTCTTCCTCCCAGACTTCCCCTCTTATTTATTCTCTCTGCCTGCGAGCTCTTCCTATCCTTTCTTCTGCTTTGCTATAGGCCATTCAGCTCTTTATTAGATCAACTAGGTGGTTTAGACAGGTGGCAAAGTTACTTAGCTTCACAGATGCTACATAAACAAATGCTACATAAAAGAATGCAACACATCAGCCGGGCATTGGTGGCACACACATTTAATCCCAGCACTCGGGAGGCAGAGGCAGGTGGATCTCTGTGAGTTCGAGACCAGTCTGGTCTACAAGAGCTAGTTCCAGGAAAGCCTCCAAAGCCGCAGAGAAACCCTGTCTCGAAAACAACAACAACAACAAAAAAGAGAATGCAACACATCTTTGTATCATTAAACAAATGTTCTATAGCATAAACAAATGTATCATATATTAAAATGATATTCTACAACAGCTGATACTAAGGAAATAATGTCTTCCAGACACAACAGTACAGAGGTCTCTGCAATCACTATGGCCAGCAGAGTAATGTTTCCAGTGATTACTGGAAGGTAGTTCCATTCAACATGACTCAGTAACTGGTATTGGTTCAAACTTCAGGAGTCTGACTTTGAATAGTTTATTTTAGGTATATGTCTTAGTTAGGGTTTTTATTGCTGTGAAGAGACAGCATGACCTTGACAACTCTAATAAAGGAAAACATTTAATTGGGGCTGGCTTAAAGTTCAGAGGTTTAGCCCATTATCATCATGGCAGCATGCAGGCAGACATGGTGCTGGGAGGGAGCTAAGAGTCCTACATCTTGATCTGCAGGTGGCAGAAGTGAGTGCCACTAGGCCTACCTTGGGCTCTGAGACCTCAAAGCCCACCCCCACGTGACACACTTCCTCCAACAAGGCCACACCTACTCCCCAAAGGCCCCACCTCCTAACAGTGCCATTCCCTATGGGCCAAGCATTCAAAGGCGTGCGTCTGTGGGGGCCATTCCTCTTCAAATCACCACAGAATATTTAAGCAGAACACAATTCAGTGAAAATATTTGATGTGATCATTAAGTCAGTTATGTCTGCACAACGAAGCTTAACCCATGTCTTCAATGAAACTATAGATTACCCACATGTTCCATAAAGATAGGTTTTATACATTGATGAGGTCACAAAAAGCATTTGGGGAGAGTCTGGTGTGGATTCAGCCACATAGATATTGCAAAGGTCACCAGGTTATTAACCACATCTTCTTCCAGCAGCCCCCGCTTTGAAGAGACAGCTCTATGTGTTGAACATTTCTGGTTTCCCCTAGTGCTTATCAGTGAGCACAAAAACATCCTTCCCTTCCACATGGCAGGACTGAGGCATATATGAGTTCATAAAGCAGGGTCTCCACAGGGTCTGCACAGGTCCAAGCTAGATAGTGTCCTAGTGTTGCAGGGTTGTGGTCATGTATGTCATCCCTAACCAAAAAGCTATTTGTAAAAGAAAAAAAAAAAACAATGTTCTCCAATGGAGACTCACTGGATATAGAAGCCATGAAACCACACTTAAGGGTAAGCCCCACACAGCAATAGATGGCCAACATTAATTTAACTCAGTAGTATTTTTGTAGATATTCTAACTAATATTTCTTTGTTTGAGCATTTATTTTTAATTTGCTAATGTTTTGCTTGTATATTATGGTTTCTGATTTTGCATTTATGTGTTGTATTATATGCACGCATATTTGCAATTCCTGTGCTTTTTCTTTTATATTTTTATTTCCCTGTCTGTTTCCTAAAGAGAGAGAGAAAGAAGGCATGAGATTGGATGGATGGGGAGGTGGGGAGAATCTGAGAGGAGATGAGGGAATATATTGTATGAAAAAACATTTTCAAAGAAAATATGATCACTTCAGTTCAAACTAATGGCATACTTTTATAATAAGTGCTAAACAGTCTCATCGTACCTTTCTTCACTGGCAGCTGAAAAAATAGATCAGCAACACAGCGTTATGAACTTGTTATTGCTGAATTTATTGACCATTAAATTAGCTAATTGCCACTAAATTTACTTTCTGTGGTATTTTAAAATAAGACATCCTTGGTGATGATTACAGGAATTTCAGTGTGCAAAGGAAGACATTTTTAGTTTGTTTTTTTTCCCATGGATCTAACTGAGGAAATAGACACAGGCTACCACTTCTCCATTTACTCAGGAGTTACAAACGTGTGTCACTTCATATTGACAGTATAAGAGCTATGACTGGTAAAAATAATTTTTCACTGTAGAAAACAACAGACTTAGAGTGATTAGAAGTAGGAGATTCCACATTGCTAGTAGCGGTACACCCGGGGTTACCACCAGCCATGAAACCATCCTACAATTGGTTGGTTGAGAACAAAGTGGGAAAATAGGAAGCACTGGGGAGAGCATATTAGCATATTATCCCCTTGCCAAGAGGGGATGAAAAGCATTAGATTTTTCGGTATGACACAGACTCATTTAAAGTACTGGGATGCTTAAAAATAAGCCATGGTGTATTTACATACTTACGTTATTAATAGCCAAAAAGTAGAAATAATCTCAGTGAATGAATAAGCAGCATGTGATTTATTCATAAAATGAAATGTCATTGAGCCTTAAATGGGAGGGAGATTTTCGTATATGTTCCAACATGTGTTCACTTAGGATGTGGTGAGTGAATGTACCAGTCACAATGGGGCAAATATTATGAGATTCCCACTATAGAGAATACCTTGTAGTCAATGCCACAGAAGTAAGAGTGAAACCATGGGTCCCAGACGCTGGGAAAGAGGATAGAGCACTAATGTTTAATGGATTTGGAACGGTAATTTTTGAAGTTTTGTGAGACTGAGGGTGGTCATAGTTATGACGTTTTTACATTACATTCATTTTCCAAAATAAAAATACAAAAGAGGAGTAGTCTTGTGATTTTTCTGGAGAAAGCCTTCTAGATGTTTTTCATCTCTTTGATGTATAATACCAGTGACTTTTATAGTTTCCCTTCTAGAAGTTTTCCATCTCTTTTGTATATAAGGCCAATGCTGTTCTACAGTTTCCCTGGTTCTGCGTCATCTGCCTCTCTCCTCTCTCTTCCTCTCTGACATCACGCGGCTTCCATGTTCTTGAATGACATCATTTTACCTCACCCCTCCCATCTACTGTCATCTGGTCTCCTTCCTCTTGGTGCCTGGCATCTTCTGGCCACCCCTATCTTCTTATCTGGATCATTTGGTTTCCTCTTCTTTGTGCATTACCTGGATTCTCTCCTCCTGTCTAGCATCATGTGGCTTCCTTCCTTGTGCTACCCAGCATTGCATGGTCTCCCTCCTTTTCTTACCCAGTACCATGTGTCTCCTTCCTTTCCCTTTCTAGTACCGCTGTGTTGCTTATCCTATTGCTTCTGTCATTTCTGGATACCCGAAACGCCTTCCTCTTCAGGCCTCACACTTGATGTCTCCTCTTTTGGGGGATGTATGCTCCCCCCTTATGTCCGCAGTGTGCCTCTCTTCTTTCAGGCCAATGTTCCGTAGACCAGTAAGGCTTTCCTTAACTCTGTCTTCAGTCCCAGTCTGTCTCCAGGCTTCAACTCTTGTTTCTCTTCCTCAACATCTACATTGTCCGCCATGCTACTCACTCATGTGTCTTATCTGCAATTTCTTTCCACTTTGCAATAAAGGTGAGCCACAAGAAAGGAGGGAGCATAAATATATATGTTTAAGAGTTCTATCCATGTCCAGAATGGTAGTGATTCATAATACAAAAATAATTGAACATTATAGGGCTGGTGCAAAGCAAAGCAAGTGGGACCTGTGAAGAAGACGAGAGGTGAAATTTTACCATCCTAAAACATTCATATTTATATCATAAGTTTTATAGAAATCAAAGCAAATGTTACTTGTATGTGTGTTTTCAGGGCTTACCCTTTGGTACTGGATAACCAATCGGTGTGCTCCTCCCTGGGGAAGACCGTTTCTCTCGCTTTCAGCTTTCTTTAGTAGCCTGTAGTTCTTTGTCTAGGGTTGGGCCTTGTGTTCTTTCCTCTGCCCATGTTGGCCTCTCTACTGGTATAGTCCTTGTTCAGATCATATTTAGACAGTCATGCTGGTGAAACTTCGTGAGTCTAGCTCTTGCTATTTCTTATAGTAAACTCCCTCTCTCCCTGGCTCTTATGGTCTTTCTTTGTTGTAGAGATACCATGTGAGACTGGGCATGACTTTCTCTGCATTTTATTCCATTAGACTTTTATTTAGAAACAATTACATGTATTTTGTCATATTCTTTTAGAAATATGTGTATGTGACACAAATTAAAGACAGAATTTGACAGAGGTACTACATGGGGAGTTGGAGGGGGAGGAAAGGAAAATGATGTAATTATGTTACATTCTCAAAAAAATAATGAAACCAATATTTTTAAATGTAAGGAAGCTACATTCATTCTTCAAGACATCCATTTGTCTTCGTAAAATCAAGACTAAAATCATCCTAATATTTTGTCAAGTATCATCTGGACTTATCAACTATTTAGAACTTGGATTAAAAACTTATTTGCTCCATCTAAGTGATTATCTTTGCTTGATCTTATGTAGCAAGGAAGTAGTCCTAATGATATTTATGTCCCCATTCTTATTCTTTGTTGTTATGAGAAATGGCACTTTGAAAGGTCTGGTCTCAGTCTATTCTGGCTCTATGCTTTTAGGATGCTCATAAGTGTTCCAATGTAGTGACTCCATTGGGCTCATCATGCACCAAACACAGGAGGCCATTGTAGATAGAGAAACCAGGGACTTATTAAAACCTGGAGTTTGAAAACTGCATCTCATTCTACCCCCCTAGTTAAAAAAAAATACCACATGTAGCTAGTTGAAAGGCTGCTTTTTCAGGAAGGAGGTCTCTTCCCTAATCATTTCCAGGACTTGGTTGGATGTGACTGCTGTTCTGGGATTCTGGTGAGTGAGTAAGTTCCCTGAGCCTGGGGGCCAAGTAGAGTCAGGCTCTAGAGGAGGAAAGCTATTCATTCAGACCTGTCAGCACATCTTTCTCGATGAATTACACTCCCTAACATCTCAGGCTTTTCTCTTTTCCTTTGCTATAATGAAAGACTCTCTGTAAGAATGGGGTCCATTCAGAGCAGGTCAGCCCACACATAGATCTCCTTGTTCGTAATGTTTCAGCCAAAGTACACTTCTCAGAAAACAGGATTGGGAAGCAGTGGAGTGGCTGAGTCACACGGTGTTTGTTATGTGGGACTTAGAATATGTTGTTATGAACCCAGACAAACAAAACCCCCTTTTCTGTGCAGGCATTAAACACAGGTGGCATGCTTGTGAGGGTGACCGGGACATGAGGTTAGCATAGAAATTAAATGGGGATCTATATCAACTGAGTTTAGAGGGAAAACACGACTTCATATGAAACTTGTCCCTCCCACACTGAAGAGATCTCCAGAGCCCAAGAAAGAGCAGGAATTATACAGGACATGCCAAGATCCAGGCAGCTTTGTCTCTTGACCTTGACTGTCATGATGAGTGTGGATTTTGGTAGAGTCACACTGATTCCCTCATCCATCCATGACCGGCACTGAGGCAGTACTTAACATACCAGAAAACATCTAAGTGATTCAGAATGCAGAGACATTATCCCTAAGACTTTACCCTCATCTGTTGTTGCTTTTAGTGGGTTCAAGGCACCTCACAAAGATTTACCTACTGATTTTTCACAAATTAAGGATATGTAAATATTTGTTATATGTAAAATATATATTTTAAAGAGCTTAAAGATGATGCTGTTTGCAATTGAAATTTCATAGCAGTAAGGATGCTAAATAAATGTCTAAATAAACAATTAGAATCCAAAGTTGCCATTATTAGGACAATCATAGAATAAAGTCACTCTGATTAGTTCACTCCTGAGGAATGCTCACTTTTAATGTTTCCTTAGGAAACATTGTGTTATAGTTACTTAAAGGTGAATTTGTGTCATCATTATAAGGAAGGGATTTATACGAAAATTTTCATCAAGCACTCACAGTGCTCCTTTCTTCTGTCTTCTCTTGACCTGAGAAGCTTCACTTACAAGTCATATTAGTGACTTATAAGTCACATTAGTGCTTTGTAAACTGATGAGAGGATCCTACTAAATTCTGAAGTTCAAGTCTTATCTCCACCGCACTGAGATACACACACATCTGAGTTTTCAGAAAAAGCAAAGGTGCAATAAAATCTCACTTATTTAATCATTTGTTGAGACACTGTCCAAGACTGGAGTCATGTGAGGAGAATTCTGAGTGCCTGGGAGAATACTCCAAGAAAACAAGACAAGAGCCTTGTGACCTCAGTTTCTTCAAAGCATGGACTTGTTCTTGGAATGTTTTTGCGCTCCTCCTAGGTGTAGCAGATAGGAATGACTTTGCTACAGATTACTCATCATTGCTTGCTTTTATTATTCAATTATGCATCTATGGAAAAACATGCTCTGCTATGTGTGGCTCATCCTTGTGATTGTGTACTTTACTAAGGGGATTATTCTTAATCCTCAGAGTAAATAAATTGCCTGATGCTCTGAATAAAGTTGCTATTGCATGAGACTTTAGTCCACTTCATTTATCTGCTCCATTCGGACAGTTCCCACTGACAGCAAGCGATGCTCTTTTTCTGATATCTCTAAAGGTTTTACCCAATTGAGCATGAATGAATAATATCATTATGGGAGAATCCCTTCATATGTGACAATGGTAATTGTCAAACCATTGCTTATCTGTGAGCTGCAAACCTCTAAAATCTATCTCCTGTATTTTCAACGTATCTGGGAAGGCATAGAGTTAAAACATCCTGGGAATTAGAAGTAAATAAATAGCTAATCTCAGGGAAACAAGATTCTGGGATTGTAGTTCATAATCCTCCATAGTGGCTGTGCTGCTTGGAACGAGAGTTCCTAATTCCTGTGTGTGTACAGTTTCTCCATCTGTGATTTAAGGACAGCACCATTCCCAGTTACTGCAAATGCTGTCGGGGCAAAAAGAATTTTGTACACAGCTGGAGGAATGTAAATTAGTTTAATCACTATGGAAATCATCGTGGAGGTCCCTCAAGAAATCAAAAATCAATTTACCCTATGTCCCATATTTGGTATATACTGCCAGGTATGTATGGAAAGGACTCTAGTCAGTGGACCACAGATGTAATTGCACACCATGTTTATTTATTTACAAGAGGTGATGTATAGAATTGGCTTATATATCTAAGAATATGTGAATGGGTTAAAAAAAAAACAGCCTGTGTACACGATGGGGTTTTATTTAGGCATAAAGCAGAATGCAATTATATCATCTTTATAAGAACTGGAGAACATGTTAAGTGAAATAACCTGGTGATCAGATTAAGAAAACCATATATGTTATATAAATATACATATATTAATGGGGAATGTACTTCTTTGTATGTTTATCTTATTGATTATTGAATAAAATACTATTTGGCAAATATAAATTTACATATCTTAGATTATGTACAGATAATAAAGTATAATATAAAACACATAATGAAAATAGAATGGAAACTTGAAGAATAAAGGGGACTTAAAGGAGGGAGAGTTGGGAGAGTTTGTGGATTGATGAACAGGACAAATATTCATGAGGTACCTGTGTGAAGATATGTTTAAAAAAATACATTATTATATGTAATGAATATGTGGCAACTCAAAGTAAAAATATGATAAGCGCTCAACGCATGTAAAATCTTAGCATAGTAGCTAGTTTGAATTATATTTAATAAATAATCAACAATCAATATTTTATGCCCATGACACTTATGAAACAGATATAAATATTCAAGCATCTTTATAAATATATTTGTTTGCATTATACATTGCAAAACTAAACCTTTTCACTGCAAAGATTCTAGTTATGAGTTCTGAATTAACTGTAACTAAGTCAAAAGTTTGTATCATTTGCTGATAAATCAAACTTCTCACTAGTACCTAGTGAGATAAACAACTTACAATTGAAGCAATGGAGACCAGCATATTGGAAAAAGAGTAGTTTAAAAACTACTAAAATTCCTGCCTAATTAAACTCAAGAGTTGTCTCCTATTTTCTTGTCCTCTGAGAATTGTCAGTCAAGGTGATTCTATCCCTGCAAGACTGTAGTTTTTGCTGTTGCTTATTTGAAACAGGGTCCCATATAACTTAGGCTGGCCTCAAACTCTATGTAACTGAGGATGACCTTGAACTTGTGATTTTCCTGCCTCCACTTCCCAAATGCTACTTCACAGGCATGCACCATGATGCAGAGCCATAAGACTGTTTTAAAGGAGTCTTTAAAAATCAGCCTCTTGCCTGGAATGTCCTACAGAGCTCTACATGTCACGTGGCTGGCCATGCATTTTCCTTTCTCCTCAGGCTGATTGTGAGTATCTGACAGCCCCTGTGATTCTACAACTTCAGTGTTCATTTGACATCATTTTCTCCTCATTTTTCCCTATTTTCATGAAGAGAATGTAGATTCAGGACTCATAGTCCTGAAAGTCACCCTGAACCGGCTCTCCCTTACACGTATTTTGGGTCCATCATTAACTCTTGTGACGTGAGCTCTGTGTATGACCTCTCTCACCATTCTGCCTACTGTCTGTGCCTGCCATACTTGCCTTAGTTCTGTCATGCAGAGTCCAGCAATCATCTACCAAGTTCTCCCAGTTCCACTCCGGGCTCTCACATACCGTCAGCTTTTCATACAGTACCAGAGTGTTCTTTTACCCAAGTCAATTGGACCATCCCCATTCCAAGTTTCTAATCCTTTGACACCCAAATCAGAATACAGTCTCTAGTTCTTTTCTTGGCCTCGGGGTTTCTTGTGGGCTGGCCTCACATTAGTAGATTCTAAACGCTTGCGTATTTCCTCATTTTCCAATAAGTTGGGGCCAAGTTCCTTCTTGACTTTTAACTTGTTCCACAGCTTTAATCCTGCACTTTTGTTATTTGAAAATACACTTCTATAACATTTCGGACTATTCAGTCTAAATATATATGTTCCTGTCTAAATACATATAGACCTTTCTTCTATTCTTTGTGCTTGTGTAGGCTGAGCTATACAAGACTTTCCTGGTTTACTAGAGATTATTGTATTCTCATTATATTTTAAACTTCACAAAGCTAATGTTTTTCTGTTCAGAAATTATTGTCAAACTACTATAGGACTTATGTATAAATTCAGTAAGTCTCAGAAAAACAAGAATTTTTAAAATAAGGAAAATGCATTAAAGTATGTAAGTAATTCTTAAAACTCAACAATAAGCTATTTCTCCCTGCCCCTACCCCATGGGCTCCTTTCCACTTTCCTGGGTTTATTTGTGCAGTGGAAGGTGTTAAATTCAGAAACTCACACCTGTCCAAAGTGTAGAGAATAAGAATCTATGGATTGCTAAGCCACAAAGGAGACATGTATATATTATATCCCCTCCCCACTATGCTAATGGAGGGCCACAAAAGAGGGGGCAGAGAGACCATAAGAGCCAGAGGTCAGAGAGGCGCAGAGTGAAACAACAGTAACTTCTGAATGACAGGACCCCTGAACTCACCAACTCACAGCAGTTGCATTGGGTGACAAGACCTGCACAAGATCAATCCATCCGGTATTGGCTTGGAGGTGGGAAGGGCTCATGAGCCCCCCAAATCTAACTGAGGAGCTAAGGATAGGAAAAGGCTTCTAGTAGAGTCAGTCAGTTTCCCTTAAGGGTTTGGCTCCTGGTAAATTGAATATTGGATGGTCCTGTGTGAGTGTGTGAGTGAGTGTGTGTATGTGTGTGTGAGTGTATGAGTGTGTGAGTGTGTGTGAGTGTGTGTGTGTCTGAGTGTGTTTGGTGTGTGAGTGTGTGAGTGCTTGTGAGTGTGTTTGGTGTGTGTGTGAGTGCTTGTGAGTGTGTTTGGTGTGTGCGTGTGTGTGTGTGTGTGTGTGAGTGTGTGTATGTGTGTATGTGTATGTGTGTGTGAGTGTAAAAGTGTGTGTGAGTGAGTGTGTGTGTGTGTGTGAGTGTATGAGTGTGTGAGTGTGTGTGTGTGAGTGTGTTTGGTGTGTGAGTGTGTGAGTGTGTATGCGCGTGTGAGTGTGTTTGTGTGTGTGTGTGAGTGTGTGTGAGTGAGTGTGTATGTATGTGAGTGTGTGTGTGAGTGTGTGTGAGTGTTTATGTGTGTGAGTGTGTGTGTGAGTGTGTTTGGTGTGTGAGTGTGTGAGTGTGTTTGTGTGTATTTGGTGTGTGAGTGTGTGTGTGAGTGTGTGTGAGTGAGTGTGAGTGAGTGTGTATATATGTGAGTGTGTGTGTGAGTGTTTATGTGTGTGAGTGTGTGTGTGAGCATGTGTGTGTGTGTGTGTGTGTGTGTGTGAGCTTGTGTGTGTGTATGTGTTAGTGTGCATGTGTGTGTTTGTGCAGCACAGTTCACTGGAGAAAAAACTTAAACACATTTTACTAAGTGAAATAAGCTAATCTTGAAAGAATCCAATTACATGTCATTCTAGAAAAAACACAATTGTGGAGACCACAAAACCATCGATGGGATCGTTTCCAGGGCTTCAGAGGGTAGAAAGGTTGAAAAGACACAGAAGAGAGGGCTTTTAGGACATGAAAATCTACTCTTTCTATATGATAGTGTAACAGTGGATAAAGACAATTTTATATATGCCAAACTTCAGACTTTGAGTGATAACGTTGTGTTAATTGCCATGTAAATACCATTCTGATAGGCATGTTAATAGCAGGGTTGAGTGGAGTCTCTCTCTGTCTCTGTGTGTAGAAATTATGTATAAAATAAGTATTGTCTGCTCAATTTGGTTGTGAACCTAAAACTTCTTAAAAAATAAAATGAAAAACAAGGCTGCAGTGCAGTTCAGCCATAAAACATGGACTTAGTTTAACCTTGGGTTAAGTCACAAGAACAAAAATGTTAATCGCTGATTGTGTTCTTAAAAGAATTAGATCAACAGACAGGAATCTTGCATTATAAGTCTTAGACACTCATTTATGATTATGACTTAGATATAGTTAAGTTTTCTGAATTCCTCTATTATTATTTTCCACAAAGTTAAGTACACGGATATATGGTTTGCCTTGTGACTTTGTGTATTTACGTTTCTTTATTTCCTTTTAGGGAATGAGTAAAAAGCTGACGATGCGTAACCTATCCCAATTTTCATTTTTTGGGGGGGAACTTACTGCATTGTGGGGAGTTGGATAAAAAGCAGTAAATTGAATCATCTATTGTTTTCACGAATGTGAGCACAGATAATTGAATGAGCGAATGAGTCAATAGATTTTGTGATTATTGTTTTATCCATTCGTCTTCCCTCCTTGCCTTTGAACAATGGCAGTGATACACACATACTTCTCCCTTCTTAATAAATACAATTTTCAACATTAATGACTTTCAGGTGCCTGACTGTAGTTCTCATACAGATGTCTGGACTGAGCCCCCGGTGTTAACTGTCCATGCTCTCTCTGCCGTACCTTTGAAGTGCTTTCCATAGCTACATCTCTTCAATCCCATATTCATTATGAAACTCAGAAGCTGTTCCAATTTCCATTATCTTTCTGATTGTCCCTGAAGTCCCAGTGCAATAGAAAGGAGCATTAGTTTGGGAACCTTCCATTCAGCTGTTTCAACTGAGACTATCTGATAGATTCTAATTAAGAACATACATTTTGTTAGGCCCTTTGGCTAATTGCAAAAATCTATCAGTCTGAAGGTGCTGTGGCTCCTCTCTAGATAGCACTTAGCACAGCTAAGGTAATGCCTCTCACCTGAGACGTGGGGTACCATGAGTGTGCCTTAGGCACAGCAAAAATCAGAGCAGCTTTCAAAAGCAACCATCATATTCCCAATTCCCAGGATGAGAATTTCTTTCTCTTCTACAAGAAAAGAAAAGCCTTCACTAATCCCCAGATATAGCTTACGATTCTGGAGTTGACCGTCAACATATAAACCATTTCTTCCCATATTTTTGTAAATGAACAACCATGATTATACATCCCATTGTGTCCCATATCCTTTAAATTCACATAAAAATGTCATCTGAGTGAGCCATGTCTATTTAAAAATCCTTTTTAGAATTAAAGGAAGCATATTTTGTTTTGTTATTTGGTACTGTCAGAGTTTTTTTTAAATAAGTTTGATATGTTTTAAATATTTCTAAAATGTAATTTTCTATTATAAATTGTACATAATACATTTCATTTGTAAAATTAAATTTGCAACATATGTTTAGTATGTATATTTAACTCAACAAGCATTTTTTTGTTGTAGCACTAAACCAGACATGGGGCTGTAAGTTCTAGTGGTAATTTAGGATTTAGTTGGGGAAATGGGAAATATGAAGAATGGATGGTGGTGTAGGTG
This sequence comes from Cricetulus griseus, assembly GCF_003668045.3. Classification (NCBI taxonomy): domain Eukaryota; kingdom Metazoa; phylum Chordata; class Mammalia; order Rodentia; family Cricetidae; genus Cricetulus; species Cricetulus griseus. The sequence goes on from NC_048603.1 coordinate 30,335,291, forward strand.
ATGATTAGTAAGAAGACCCAGATTTTCTTTCAGTGTCTAGTACTCAGGGCACTATTTTCTTTTCAAACATTTCGTCTTTTGTTAAGGTCGGACCTTACTACAAAGCTCTGGCTGACCTTGAACTCATGATCTTCTTGCCTCAGCGCCTGACTGCTGGAAACGTAAGCAAGTATCATTGTGCCCAGCGTGTTATTTTTCAGTGAAGAGTTAATCCGAGAGGAATAAAACGTTTATCATGATGAAGGAAAGAATGTTGGAAGGGAGCAATAATTTGCTTGGTGACAAGAGTTGATTCAATGTGTTCATTTCCAAGCATTTTATGTGATACAGTAACGCACTTCATGTTTTCAAAGACTTTCATTAATCAGAATTTCCAAAGGAGAAAAGTGAGAACTAGAAGAACAAAATTATTTTCCCAGGTCACATGCTTTGTGGAGCTGGGTTTTGGCCCATGCAGTTTAAGCCAGATGCATAACCACAACACAAAACTGGCTTCTGGGTTACTTGTAGGATAGGCTGGTCTACCCATGGCCAGGGGCTCCACAGCCCTTCCTTTCCCACCCGTGTTCCATCACTCTTTCCTCCCACTATGCTGAAGAATGAGGGAACCAGGAAAGGCAATAAACACATAGCACATTGCACAGACTGTGAAAAGGCAAGATGGCGACTCACAAAGTTTCTTAATTGGTTCTGAAAGGCCAAGTAATGGGCAAATATGAACTTAGGCGAGAAGAGGAAATCCCGATGGTAAGCTGAGGTTTGAATTGTGATGTTCCATGCAATGACATTTATATCTAACTCTCTAACTAAGATTACCCCAAAAGGACAAACAGAAAATACAAAATTACAGTCTTTAAAGGAACAGCTTCTCTCAAGGTACCACTTTTGGTAATGGTGTCTTTTTTGTTTGTTCATTTGTTTAACATAAGCATAAGTGAGTCATAAATATGGTTCATGTTTGGTCTTTTTTCATTTTTTAAATTATTTTTAATTACTCATATTTACATATCAATCCCCCGATTCTCTTGCCCGCCCATCCTCCTCCCTTGTTCCCCCAACACTCCTTCCCAGGGATAGTGATGCCCTCTACCAAGGACCTGCAAAGTCCTCCTTGCTGTGTCCGGGCATGTTTGGCCTTAATAAATTTCAAAGTAATTAATGTGATGCAGGCATTGTTATAAACATTCTCCCTGCATTTACTCAGTCTTCATGACAAAAGAAAATCATAGGCATCTATTCTATAGATGAGGAAACTGAGTTGTGACAAGCCTAGTCACTGTCCCACTGAAGAAAGGACTCTGAGTTAATGCCAGATCATCTTGCTAAAGATCACACGCTCCCCACCAGGAAGGTGTGGACACCTGGATCTGTTTTGGCATACAGGAGGCCATCAAGAAACATGAGTTTAATTAGTGAATTTCATGGTTGTTTGGTGATCCTGCCTTCCATTACAGATTCTGTTTTTAAATTTAGCGTACAACATAGTAAACTCAAGCCAGAACTGAAAAAAAGAAGCAGAAGAATCACAGAAACTTTCATAACAGTGTCAGTTCTTTCATAGGCCAGAAATTCTCTCAAGCCATTTTCCAAGCACACCCCTCCCGTGCCCTTGTGAAAGTTCCAGAAAACATGAGCTTGGAATGTTTTGTTCTTTTCGGTTGATTAGTGAGTGCGTCTCACTCAACACGTTACAAGGGAGTTTGCTCATTAGCCTCTCACCTGCTGTTTACAGCCTTCTTCTCCATTAACCAATGACTGTTATCCCTCCTCTGTCTTCAGTTGTGTAGCCGCTGTCAAATGAAACTTGTCCTGGAAGTTAGTCAACAGAGTTCATTTAAGATGATTGTAAAAGTGAGAGAAATCATTCTCTGCTCAACTGAAAGCAAAGGACACCAGAGTGAATTACTCAGTAAGTACTTGAAGATGTTAGGCAGTTTTGCCATCTGTATTTGGTTCATTGTTGCTTATTGACTTCAGCTCCCTATCCATCCACAGAAGCCGAAAGCTTGGGGCACTGTCTTGATGCTTCCATTTCAAAAGGGCAACTCCCAAGTCTTTGAGAAGGCAAATTCTACACCATCAAAGTGGGAGACAGCTGTGAGAAGATGCATGTCTTAGGGGACAGGGAAAGGCTTTTTGATGAAATGTTCCCTAGGATATAGAATATATACACAGACATATTCTATATTCTATATAATATACATATATATATAATGAAATGTGGGTCCTAAAGATAGGTAGTCTTCTCCCTAATGTTAACCTCATGAGAACTCCAAGGCTATCTTTATCAAAACCATCATATTTACTGATACTTTTACTGCATCACAATCATCTGCTGCCTTATTAAACTGTCAGAAATACACAGCTTTGGTGGGTAAGCATCAAGGGCATCAAGGCCCAGCAACTGTTTATTGGATCTGTACACAAAGACTCAAAATGCACACAATAAAAGTCCCTGGGTACTTTACCTTTAAATCTTGTTTCAGTCTTCAGATACTTTCTGCAATAGACTTTCTGTTGATACGAAAGTAAAAGTTATCTGTTAATGCTACGGTCTGCATCTGAAACACTCCCTCAAAGCACACACTAAAGAATTGCTAGCCCACCCAGGGTGCTATTGGGAGATAGTTCAAGTACTACAAAGTACCGGCTTGTAGAAGAAGATGTAGTAATTGGCCATTTGTCAGCTGTCCCCTCTCTGATTCATTGCACTTCCCAGCCACCATGATCTGAGCATAGACCTGATTCTCTTGCACGACACTTGTCAAAAGCAAAGGGCACCAAATGTCATAGAACTGAAACCTCTGAAGTTATGAGCCCATGAAATCTTTCTTCCTTTAATTTTGTTTATCTGAGGCATTCTGTTATAGAACTATAAACACGACCAATGGGAAATCAATATTGAGGAATGGGGCTCCTTGATATGATTGCATTTGGTGATACGGGTCAAACACCTGTGGGGTATGCTGTAAAAAGCCTAGAATAGAATGACTGTGAGCGATGCTGGGGGGAGCTCAGAATAGCAGAATGTGGATAGCAAAACAGGGAGTAGAGACTGTTCTTGTGATCTTTTGGGTCAAACGAGGATCCTCCAGGAACCTGTCATTTGTGTTATAATCTGGAAAAGAGCTTGCCTGGGTTTTATCACAGCTCTGAGTTTTTTTTTTTTTTATATGAATTTAAGAATGATGGGCTCGTTTATGGAGAGGGAGGATATTTCAAGTCAGCGCAAAATCCAGACAGTAGTGTGGATGTGCTGGCTGCTGTTAGGCAGGGTTACAGTGAAGGTAGGGACATAGAAGCAGAGCTCTTCTTCTTCTTCTTCTTCTTCTTCTTCTTCTTCTTCTTCTTCTTCTTCTTCTTCTTCTTCTTCTTCTTCTTCTTCTTCTCTCCTCCTCCTCCTCCTCCTCCTCCTCCTTCTCTTTCCTCTTCTTCCTTCTCCTTCCTCTTCCTCTTCTTTATCCCCCCCCCCGCCAGAAAAGGAGTACATTAAAGTTTCAGCCAAGGAGGAAACAGATGCTAAGGGATTTAGTGACAATGGCAAGCATTCAGTTAATTTGCAATGGGACAAAGCTAAAGATACCTTGAAGGGTAGTTTAGGAACTGACACAATCCTACTCATTGCAGATGTAAAATACAAAGAGCTCTGGAAGGAGTTGGAGGGGAACGTGATAAAATATATTGCATTAATTACTGCCCCCACAAACCAACTGGCAAACAAACCAAAAGCAAAAACGTTTTCTTTGAAAAGAGTGTCCAAGAGTATCCTTATTTGGTCCAAGTTAACTAGGGAATTAATACTCTGGGATTCATGTTTTTCCACCACGGGCTACATGTACACTAAAAGGCTATTCAACAGTGGGCCAAGGGCACCCAGAAACTACTCATGTTATTGGGAGATCTAACAATGCCCGTCCACTTAGAATTACAGTTTCATGAACTTTCAAAGGAAAATCTGGAAGCCGAGGCAACCAACGTGTGGAAGTGTTTGAATCCCAGCAGATAGCTCCTTAAAGGGCAATGCAGGTGTTGCAGGTAAATCCAAATCCGTTAGGAGAAATGTGTGATGTTGATTAAATGAAGCTGTAGGCAGCAAGAAGAGCCAGCCCAGAAGCGTGGCCATGTGGGCTGCAGCTAGCAATGTTGCACAGCAGGTTTGTATAGTTCTTTTAGGAATGGAAGCTACCATATGCTCCGGATACCAGACATGCAGCCACAGAATTCAGTATTTGTCCTGAGGGTTTTGGTATTATTTTGGTCAGGTTACTTCTTTTTATGCTGCTATCCCTTCATTTTGGAATGGAGATACTTACTCCGTGACATTGTGCATTAGAACTCTTTTTAGTCTTTACAGAACTCACAGCGAATACTTTTCTATGGTCTCTGAAATGACTTTCAACTTGAACTTTTGATCAATGCTTGGATAGGTGAGACTGTGGGCAGCACTGGAAATGGACTAAATGAATTCTACATTATAAAATGTTCATGGGCCTTTTGGAGCCAGGAGTAGAATACTAGAGTTCTGATATTTAGCAACATGCTTGAAGGTTGAGATGGAAATCTGTGGCACCATTGGGAAGTGGTATTACCTTTAATGGATTAGACTTTGTGCAATGGAGTGAGGTCATTTGGGTTGTGTCTTGGGTAGATATAGGGAGGCTCTGGTCTCTCCCCACTATGACCTGAGAAGTTTCTCCTGTTACCAGCATTCACAAGTGACTCAATGCACTTTTTCCAGTCCAGAGGCATACCCATAAGTCAAGAGATCCTGTACTTCAAGTTGTTTAATCTTAGATATTTTGCCGTAACAGTGCAAAACTAAATAACATTTAATGAAATTTCCCCTCTGTTTTATAAACCGGTGAATAAAGTTCAGCTTCGTTACATGAATTGTATAAAGCTAACCCCCTACCAGGTGCCAGAGTTGGGATTCCAACTCAGTCACACTAGTCCATGTTGAGGGTTTGTAAATTGTCGAAACTAGCTCTTCTTAGACTCTGCCTTCTGCTTATCTCCAAGAGGGAAACACATAGCTCCTGTTTGCAATCATCTGGAAGCATTATCCTACCACTGTGACCATATCTGTTAACACTCGGGAGCCACTCTAATTGATTTGAGATTAAAAATAAACTTTTGTGACAGTTTTCTAACCTTATAAATCAGTAAGAGTGAAGATTCCCTACTGTACATCAGCTGTGACTTTTAATCTGGACAGGTTGTGTCTGCTGGCTGCTCACACACTTCCTCACTTCCTTACATTGTCTCTTTGATTTTGTCCTGACTCACTGAGTATATACAGTCTCCAAGAGTAGAAATTTTTCAAAACATCCACCAACATCATAACTCTGGGGCTTTTTTGGCCACCTTTGAAAGCACACTAGAAAATTTAAAAATAATTGTTATGATAAAGCTCGAGGGGAACCTCAATGGATTTCATGGCAGGAGAGGGTGACCCAGGCTTGCAACAACCTTGCCAGGCAGACAGAGCTTAAGTGAGAAGGGGGAAGGAAAGAGAAAAGAGATAAAGAGACACAGAGACAGAGAGAGGACAGGAAAGAAGAGGGAGACAGGAAAAGTCCTGTCTGCCCCAGGGGAACAGCAGGTCAGAGAGAGAGAGAGAGAGAATAAGTGGGCCAGGTTCTTTCTTTTAAAGGGGTCCTTTGCACCTGTGCTGACCAGGGTATTGCCTGAGTGCATTCTGCCAGGTGACAGGGACAGGCCTGCATAATGTCTGCATCCTTACACTTGTTAATAAATCCATTCACCAGGAAGAATGTGTAAACTTGTGATAGGAGTCAGCATCCCTCTATGGCAGCACCCAAGTTATGTCACTAATGCTATATGGTGTCTTACGATGTAACTATACAACCAGAGGAAAATGGGGACATGCTTTAAAGGTTCCGGACCAATTTTCCCACAGTTCTTATGATACACAATGATCTTCTGTTTTGGTGGTTTTCACATACCACGGAAGTGTCCAACAGTTGTCGGAGGAGTCCTTACTTCAAAGGGTTGTGGATCAGCTTGAATTAGAAGAGATTTCTCCTCATGTCCAATACACTCATGAAAGAAGAGTTGTTCCCGAAGCTTAGATGGGGACCTGAAAATTCCAGCCCATCTGTAGTCATGTCAAAGTTGTCCACATGCCACCAATGCTGAAACATTTGCCACTGAAGTAGCTTGGAAAGGTTAATGTCAGACTGAATCATCCTGCAACAATGCCCCTCTGATGTCAGATAATTTTTTTGTAAGAATTATAAACACTGTAATACAAGGAATAAGGTTTTATACCAATGAGGAGACATTCTTTTAGTTCAATAAAATTTATTTATAATGTATCTTATCCCACTTGTGAAATGAGCGAGGTCAAGGTTGATATGATTATTACAGCTATTGAATAAGCCTCACAGAGATTTCCCACTAGAAATGCCATAGTTCCCATGGTGACATGACCCTGATGACATTTCAAGTCACCCTTAAGAAACATAGACTAAATTTCAGCCCACTGGCTCTCTGGTAAATGCCTCATATATCAGGATAACCTAATCTCAGTGAGGTTAATCTTGCATACAGCATTTGGCAAGAAGCTATGAACTACATGTAATAAAAAATATGGTCATTCCTGATTGGACCTTCCGAGGAAGAGAGATTTCACGGGTGGACTGGGGGCAGGTGGGGATGGGACATGAGGGACTTGATGAGGAGGAATGGAGGGGGAGGGTACTGAAATAGATGACTGGAAATGGGGGGATTTCAGGGTATGGTAGAAACCTGGTACAAGGGAAACTCTCAAGAATCTACAAGGATGACTCAAGCTAAGATTCCAAGCAATAGAGGCTATGTAGCCTGAACTGGCCATCTCCTGTGACCAGGCAACTATTCCAACTGGTACACCAACCCAGCCATATAACCCTACACAGTCTGTCCTGTCTATGGGATGTACTGGGGTGAGGGTGGCACAGAGATTTGGGAGTGGCCAACCAATGACTGTTCCACTCTCAGATCCATGCCACAAGTCTGACCCCACCCCGACACTGCCTGGTGTGCCAGGATCCAGAGGCTGGATGGCCCAGAGACCTAGGATAGAACCGAACACAACTGGAGAAAAAAGTCAACGTAATGATGCCCTAATGATATTCTGCTGTATTCATAGATTGGTGTCCACCTTAACTGTCACCAGAGAGCTTTCATTCAGCAACTGATGGAAACAGATGCAGAGATTCACCTCCAAATGTTAGGCTGAGCTTGTAGAATCCTGCTGAAGAGAGGAAGGAAGAATTGTACTAGCAACAGGTGTCAAGGACATCACTAGAAAAACCACAGAATCAACTAACCTGGGAGCTCACAGAGCCTGAACTGACAACCAGGGAGCCTGCATGGGACTGACTTGGGCCCTCTGCATTATGGGGCAGTCGTGTAGCTTGGTCCTCTTATGGGACTCCTAAGAGTGGGACTAGGTACTGTCTGACTCTTTATCTGGCTTTAGGGACCCTATTATTTTTATTGGGTTGCATTGCCCAACCTTAGTACAAGGGAAGGTGCTTAATCTTACTATAACTTAATATGCCATGTTTTGTTGATATCCATGGGTGACTGCCTTTATCTGAAGAGTAAAGAGAGAGGAGTGGATTGGGATGGGAGGGGTCCAGAGGAGAGATGGGGGCAGGGAGTTGGATGAGAGGAGGGAGGAAAAACTGAAGTCAGAATGTAAAATAAATTTTGAAAAAAGTTTAAAAATTATCTTTCCAATGTTTCCACAAAACTGTTATTCTTACTCTGTTATTAAATGTCCTTCTAGGTTCTCACTTTCATAATTATCTATAGTTACTCCTCTCAAAACTTGTATAGCTTAGTTACCAAACTTAAAATAGTACATTGGTTATAAACATCAATTTCATCCTTTATTTTTTAAGCCAGGAAAGTGTTGTGCAGTATCAAGCCCGCTTGGGAAAAAAGAACTTGCCAATTGCCAGAGTTAACTGCCAATGACAGACAGTGAAATTGGTCTTGCTGACAAGCCTTTTCAAGGTGCACATAATTGGATTTAATTTGGATTGACTGTAAGTTCATTTGTCCCAGTGGAGTGTGATGCAGGGATTGTAGTTTGGAATGTTCTTTCCTAGTTTCACTGCTTCTGATACATAGATTAATCTGCATTTCAATTTCTGTTTGCAGAATAAGAGGAATGAGGCAAACTTCAGATGTACAAAGTATACAAAGTACAATGTACACCTAATAACTTAGCCATTGTGATTTTTAGAATCAGTGATAATATCATTGACTTTCTGGAATTGACTTTTCCCCCCAAATTTTACTTACTGTTGATATAATTGGCATCAGAGCCACACTTTTGGTAACATATGTGTTCCTGGACCCAGAAAGTGTCATCACACAAATGCCTTTTCATCTTTTCTCTTCTTCGTGACTTTTCTCTCGTCAGGTTCACGTGGTTGTTATTTTGCCCCCCCTTCTCCTCCTTCCTGCCTTTCCTTTCTCCTATAATATCTGTATTAATTTATAGTCCCACTAACAGTGTGTAAGGGTTAATTCCTCCTTATGACATAGCCAGCATTTGCTACTTGTTTTCTTAAGGATGGCCATTCTCACTGAGGTAAGTTTAATTTGTATTTCCCTGATGGTTAAGGATGATGAACAATTTTTAATATGTTTGTTATTGTTTAGTACTCAACCTTTTGAGAACTGACCATCTCATTTGTGCATTTGTTGTTTGTAATATTCTCTAATATTCAGTTTTTGAAATATATATATATATCTTAGATATGTAACTAAGATTACTTTTCTAATTTTGTTGGGTGTCTCTTAACTTAGTTTCTTCCTTTACTGTATACAAACTTATTGCTTTCAAGCAATTGTATTAATCCTTGGCTTTATTTATTGAGCTGTTGAAGTTCTATCCATAAAGTCCTTAGCTATACCTACAGCTGGAAGTCTTTCCCACATGTTTTCCTCTAACATTTTCAGAAGGCCTTTGATCCTGTTTGAATTAAGTTTTGTGCAACGTGAGAGATAAAAACATAGTTTCATTCCTCGGCATGTGGCTATCCAGTTCTCCCAACACCATTTATCGAAAAGGCTGCGTTTCGGCCAAAGGATGGTTTTTGGCATCAATGCCAAGTCAAGCGTCTGTATCTGCGTAAGTTGGTTTGTTGCTCCTCTGTTCCGTCCCTCTGATATGCATGTTGGTTTTTGTGCCAGTACTATACTGTTTTTGTTGTTGTTTTTTTGTTTTTTTGTTTTGGTCTTTCGAGACAGGATTTCTCTGTGTAGCTTTGGAGCCTATCGCGGCACTCTCTCTGGAGACCAGGCTGGCCTCGAACTCACAGAGATCCGCCTGCCTCTGCCTCCGGAGTGCTGGGATTAAAGGAGTGCACCACCAACGCCCGGCAAGAAACATATATAGGCAGTAGGTTATAGGAAGAAAGAAAAAGGCAAATAAAATAGGAATGTGAGGGAAATATGCTTCACATAACAGAAATAGTAAAAAGAACACAGTAAACTAGATACAAAATAGTCAAAATCTAATTGAAAATATGTAAATTGAAAAAAAATTAAAAATTTATGTGTCAGCATAAACTATTAAAAAGGCAAAGTGAAACAAAAAATATTATCAGACCATATTTTTATTTCTTATAGTAGAAATCAATCTTTCCTCTCCATAAATTCCTTTATGTATTTAACTCTGTTGACCTGAGAGCGAGCGCCCCACCTAAAGCCACGCCCAAAGGGGTGTGGCCACTAAGAGGGATACACTGACAAGGCTAGAAGCCACTACACCATACTTCCAGTTCAAACTGTTTGGGTAGAACCTCAGACTTGCCCCTGTGTGATCCAAAAGCCCCATTCCCGTCTCTCTTCCTCTCCAAATCCCACCTACTCCGAGAGTCTCCAAACTAAGGAAAGGTGCCAAAAAATCCAGCTCCACATGCTTGGCAGCTACTCGCAGCTTCCTTCTCTGAAGCTGCCAGTCACCAAGTCCCCACCTACTCTCTCAGCTTTTGACCATACTGGGGCACAAATCCAGCTTGCGGTGGACATGCCATGATCCCTTCCCTACAACCCATAAAATCTCCCTGCTTTCTTTTTTGGGGGGGGGAACTCACCTGGGAGTTACTTTGCTCAAATAAATCTGTTGTTATACATTTTCACTTGGGCTTGATCTGGCTTACTGCATCGGTGGAAAAACCTGTTATGGGTGGTGGGTGGGTGTGGGTGTGGGTGTGGGGGGCAGGAAACCTTTGACCAGATAGATCAGTATGTCAGGTAAAGTTCAACCACGTTGTCTTGGATACTGAAGTTCTTTCTAGGCATCAGTAGGTGTCACCCTTACTGCCTCCAGCAGGCTCCTGTCTTTTGCTTGTGCCAACTATTGTTAATTCCAATGGCAAGAATAAGACCATTATGACAATTTGAGCCAAATTTGGAGCAAGCTTGATTTTTCATTGAGGTACACCCAAGAACTGGCCAGTGAATGCCTCCCAAGTCAGGTTAAAGAGAAGAGCCCTGAATCCATTTCTTGGGCCCCTTTTAAGAAGTAAAATCACCAGAAGTTTTGCAAAAGGGCGACAATGAGTCAAGAAGGAAATAAAAACAAATATCTTGTGATCACCACGTGATTACAGAGGGTTAGGGAGGGTAAGGGTATTCTCTCAAGCAAATCAAGGCCATGGGTTGGGGAAGGACAGTTTCCAGGAAACAGAGAGCAACTCAACTCTCACAGTAAATAGAAACTTTTTTTTTTTTTCTAATACAGCATAATGGCAGCCGGGCATAGATGGCTCATGCCTTTAATCCCAGCTCTCGGGAGGCAGAGGCAGGCGGATCTCTGTGAGTTCGAGACCAGCCTGGTCTACAAGAGCTAGTTCCAGGACAGCCTCCAAAGCCACAGAGAAACCCTGTATAGAAAAAAATATATATAGCATAATGGCACTTGCCTTCAAAATGGAGTCAAGTGGGTTTCTCATTATCCCACTATCTTCTTACAGATTTCAAAGTCCTGGATTCTGATTCGCCCATGCTTGTACCTGTATTTTCCATTGCAGCTGGGTATTATTAGCTTGCAAGCATTTGGCTGCCTTTCTCCCAGTATCCACAGCTTTAGCTTGAATATGCATCCTCTAACTGAGTTGCAACTCACCCCAGTTTCTGTGGGTTTACATGGTTTCCAGGTTCACTGAGTCCTGTGACTTTAGTGGTTGGAAGGGGATCTCTGGAGCTCAGCTGTGGAGCTCCAATGGCATAACGGGTTAGCACACTGTACTGATGAGACGTTCGGGTATAAGATTTCTCCCATCCAGTTTTGTGTCCATGGGTGTCATCCTTGTTAAGCTCAGTTTGGATAGTCATGCTGGTGAGACTTTGTGGGTATAGTTTCTGATATTACTAGGAGACATAGGACTTCAGTCCTCCACCAAGAACTGTAGGCATTTGGGATCTGGAGAGAGAGAGTTCTCCCAGGGAAGAGCACACTAATTGGATGTTTGGTGCTAAGTGCTCATCTCTGAAAACATACAAAAAAGTAACATTATATGAACAGAACATACTATATTTAGAACACACACACACAGTCACACAATAAGTTAGTGAAAAAAGAAGCTATGAATTTGAAGGAGCATAAGTCGGGCTACATAGGAGGGAAGTAGAAGGGAGAAGTATTGTAATTAGACAATAATCTCAAAGAATTAAAAACAAATAAACGAACAAAAAGTAGTTCAATTGTACGGTTTTCCACTCTTTCTGCCAGAGCCGCTCAGTTGTAGTCTCTCCCAGCTTCTGTTCCTTCTTTGACCTTGTACAGGCAACAGCAATGTAAGGTAGTGTAATAGTTGTCTCATCGCTTCAGCAAATGCCAGGCTTAAGCTTAAGGGAGAGCTTTGTATCTGGCTTACCCTTTAAGGGTGTACACTCCATTGTGATAGAGCAGTGACAATGGCAGGAGCAAGACACAGTGAGTCACACTATGTCCACAGTCATAAAACAGAGCGTGATGAACACTCTTGGATTCGCAGCTATCTTCCACTTTCTGTGCTGTTGAGAACCCGCAGCTAGGGAATTTGCTACCCACCTTTAGGTGGGTTTTCCAACTTCAGTAAGCTGAATACATACAATCCCTCAGAGATGTGCCCAGCAATCTGTCTCCAAGGTGATTCTAAATCCTGTCACGCTGACAATCAGTAGAAACCATCACAAGCCCATTTCTTAATGTTCTACCAAAACATATCACTTTCAGCCATAACCTTTCACCCCGTGTCCTCATAGACTTACGTACAGCTCATGGTGAAAATGCATTCAGTAAAATTTCAAAAGTCCCCAATAATTTCTAACAATTCAATAGTATTTTAAAGTCTAAAGTTTAATTCTCATCTGAGACTCAAGGCAATCTGTTAATTATGAATTCATATATCAATGACATGGAATAAATATTCTCATTCCAAAAGGTAAGAATGGGGACATACCAAGGAATGATTAGACCAAATCAAGATAAAAAATCCAGTGGGATAAACACTAAATTCTTTAGCTCTATATTTGTCATCTAGGGCTCACCATGAAATCAACTGGGATCCAAGGGCTTGGGTAGCAGCCTTTGCGTCATTCCTGCCTGAGACTCACACAGCTTTTTCGTAGAGTTGCCTTCACGGTGTGCATGTATCTTGCCTTGTCAGACATCCCGTGGGTCTAGCAACAACCCTGAGTCTCCATTCTAACTTCACCTTCTAGTATTCATACAGTGGCCACTCAAGGGTTTCTTGCAAGGAATTTGAAGCTTCCAGATGTTGCCTGGCCTGGGTGACTCTCTGGGACTGTGGTGTATGACTCCACTATCCTTCATTCCTGCAATTCATGCTGTCAGTTCCTGCTGCCAGATTGACACGAGTCTGGTCCAACTGGACCACAGTCTCAGCATCACCTGAGTGCGCACCCCATGAACACTCTTCCCTAGGTAGTTGCTTTGAAGGAGCACTGACGCCTTCCTTTCAGTGGAACTCTTAATTTAAGATTTCATCTATCAGACTAATTTGAATTTTGTAAGTCTTTGGTGGGTAGGGTCTTCATCCCAGGACCTATTTACTATTGCCCTAGTGTAGAGCAGAAGATATAATTTTAGCAAAGACACCTTTTTGACAGAAGTCTTGGCTACAACTTTAAGCATGTATGAACATTTTCCTTGAAAAAGACTATACAATATAATATGATATTGTTGGGAGCCAAAGATCTCAGGGCTTGGCATGAGATCCTAGGCCATGCTTGGCTGGCCACATAGTTGTATAATAACCTTTTCATAGCAGCTCCTTAGAACCTCAGCTCAAGAAAAGAATCAACATGACCCAGTCCTCCACCCACAGGCTCAGTCACCTAGGCAACCCTTCCTGGACCTCTTACTCATGAACTCTTTACCCTGCCAAACTTCCTCTTTGGGGCTTCCTAATATCCTGCCTATACTAACACCTGGTGCACAAGCAACCCATTTTACCCGTCTCCATATCCTGCTCTGCTGACTATATAAGCTAGCCTGAGAAAAATAAAGTTTGCCACTTGATCAGAATCCTGTCTTGTGGTCATTCTTTCTGTGTCTCTTGTCCCCATTCCCTATCCCTGACTCTCTTGCCCTAGGTTGACATCCTGCAGATCAGGACACAAAATTACATATTAATTTCTGCCTTGTAATTGCCAGTTTCAATGTGCACATGAATAAGACTGGTGAGCACTAACCACACCGTAGCTTTAAGACTATCTAGCTTTGGCATTTCCTCTGCCATTCCAAGTAATGAATGGGTTGGAGGCACTGGATAACTTTGCAACTTGTAACTATGCTATCCAAAAAATGTTTTTATGTCTATTTCTGGAGATTTTTCTTTTCTCTGTTGTTATGTACCCAAAGAGGACAGGGGAAGACCTTCTTTTTAACTATATTTTTGTGCAGGGTTTATGTTAGATTCTTGTCCTGAGTCTACTGCTCAAATTTTCTGTATTTTATTTGGTCTCTTACAGTCCATTGTTGATTGCCACCCTCTCTTTGCATTTCCATGTTCCTCATCTCTTTTGAAGTCATATCTCAAATAATTGACTTCAGATCTATGGTGATAGAGGGGACTGTTATTTGTCTCTAATCTGTCATAGTTTTCTTCCTATTTTTGTAATGCAATTGAATTAAAATGGAAATGTTTTCTTTGAAAAGAAATATAATCTTGCATTTGGATATCAAAATATGTATAGTTATATGTGCATCTAAAAATTGTTGTAACTGTTCAGTTGGCTAAGTCATTAAACACAGTCATTTTGATGTGCTGGAAACTGTAGCTCGTGACTAAAAATACCACAAGCATAACTGAATCTTTGGTAATTCAAACAAGTCATTTAATTATACTCCATGTTACTATTCATTGTTCCCCTGAAGCATACATAAAACATCTGTTAATGGCACATGTAACTGTCATGAATTCTCATTTACTCTGGAGTATAGTACAGCATATGGCAGCAGGATTCTCCACTTTGGTCCTGTGCAGAAGTTGGATATGCTAAGGAAATAGCAAGTAGGAATTTCAGTTCATTTATTTGTGCAGCAGTTTTGAATGTCCATACTGCAATGGACATGGGCTATCCCCAACTTTCTGTTTCTCTCAGTTCCTTTTTCATTTGTTAATGAGGCTTGACTTAAGAGCATGCTTGTAAGTGGTCATGACACACGTCAAGCCCACAGTTTTTACTTTCCCTCAAATTTACTGTCTGGTAAGAGATTTATTTTCTTATCACAACAACCTACTCTCTAAGGACAACCACATTGATATTACAAAACATTAATCTAAAATGCTCCTGGTTAAAGTGCCTAAATATTTTCAGTTGCAATCAGATCAACAACAGAATTCCTTCTAATTCTCTTCAAAATTTTGTGTCTTCTCTCTAGCATCATCTCAATTTAATCCCCCATTGGACCACTCAGTTACAGACAGTTCTCCAAAGACAAACGGTGTTTTCTAGAGGCAGAGACTTCACATTTTTCTGCTTCAACCGTGCCACACAACAATCTCTTAGCATAGGTCTTGGCATGAAAATTGTTTTGGTCCTTTATAATCTTGGCTTCTATATCCTATTTGCCCCATCCAAGGGACTTACCTTTGCCCATACTGTGTTTTGTATTCTAAATTCTGTACATGTCAGGGCACAAGACTAGATTTAAAAATACTATTTTCTCCAATGTATTCATAAGTAAGAAATATCATAAACCATTCTTTTTAGTTATTTTCTTTGCTAGTGTTTGATAGAAACAAATCGCACAAGGAAAGGTTTAATTTGGGCATGGTTTCTCAGGGTTTCAAGTCCACTGTGAGAGAACAGGCATGGTGATGCAGTCCAGTTTATAGTGTATTAACTAAGCAATTGAATGGTCATAACTTATGCTCATGAGTGGAGTTACAGTTTCGTACAGAGCGACCACAAAGCTAAAGATTATCCTCATGACATGTTTCAGTACAAACATCAGAAACTGTGAATATAGTATTAGAGCACGATCCATCCACTCTGGGAAGTATGGTAGGTATGTGTGGATAGACCTGAAGGATGGTTTTGCAGGTTACCTAGTAAATAAGAATTTATTCATCCTACAATATGAAGAGAAGCATTATTGAAAGCTGGGTTTCATATATATATATATATATATATATATATATATATATGATACATATATATGATACATATATATGATACATATATATGATACATATATATATATATATATATATATATATATATATATATAATGACATTAAATTGAAATTTAAAGCAGAATATGAGAAAATATTGTGAAAGACTGACACTGGCCCACTACAGAAAGAGAGGTGGGGAGATAAATGTCTTTGTCTGTTGGTTTAATTGCAAATGCTTTGGATAAATCTGCCTTTATTTCTAATACTCAGTTTTAGGTACAGTTTTAATATAGGAGAAAAAAAGATAAGATCTCTCATGGCTGAGCTCCATCAATTCAGAATTGATGTTAATAGAAGCCCACTGTGAAGATGGCATGGCTTATAAATGCCACCTTCTATTTTGATTACATCTGTAAGTAATTAATCCACTGAGCATTTAATGGGTACCAGCTATATGACAGGACAGGGTCTGTTCTAGGGTATGGAGCTTTGCATGAAGAGTGAATGTCAACTGTGAGCATCTTCTAATTATCGTTCTCTTGCACAAGTACACTCATAAGGAAGCAAGGGAAATAAAGACAATGTTATCTAAGGAGTAGGATTGATTCTTGAGGAGATTAAGGTAAGCTAAATGATGAACATAAAGAAAGGGAAATGTATTCACGTGGGGTATTGGTTATAGGAACTGTATCAATTCATTTGGCTCTCCATAAAAATAACCAAATTGGGTGAATTAAACAATGGACATTTATTTTTCATATTTTTAGAGGGTTGGAAGCTCAAGACTGTGGTGTTAGATGACTTAGTGTTTGTTGAGAGGTTTCAGCATTGCAGAAGCCACCATTTTGCTATGTGCTTATATGTAATGGACAAGGATCACTCTTTTGCCTTAGTTTAATAAGGTGACATTCCTACTGGGTCAGAGCTTCATGACTTTGTTTTACCCTAGGCATCTCTTAGTGATCTTTGGATCAGTCACATTGAGAGTTAGGGCTTCAATATATGAATTTGGAGGGTCACAGCTTATCCATAACATGGATCCACATTAGTTAAGAATGGACATTATAGAAATGTTTTACACAAAATGAGGACAGGAGATAGATAATTCATTTTGATGTGTGAGCTTTGAATGCCCCTGGTGGATACCACATACTGTCATAGGACACTGTAAATACATGTCATGTGGTCCTTGCAGACAGCTATTTCAGTGTCCTCGTCATAGTGGAAAACTGATTCTCCATGTTGCATTTTAATGCTTCTTTACTAGAATCAATTTTACTTGTAAAATAGTTGATTTATACAAAGGACACTTCAAAAAACACCTTTGTTTATTTTAAGCATGCCTGCATATGCATTGAGTGAGGCCCACAGTTAATGGCTTAGCTGGGGTACTTAGGATGTCAACTCAATGTGTTCTGACAGTACTTAAAGCCCTGGAGTATGGTCAGACTTTCAACATGTGGTCATAACAGTTCAGGATCTGGGTAGAGTTCTTAAGTGAAAATGCATCTAAGTTAGATGGTCATTTTAATGATGTTTGTACGAACAGGAGGCTCATGATTGCAACTCAGGGTTCTGTTTCTAGGCACTGTATAATGTTTGTATGCTTATCTTTAGAAATAAGCATAGTTATATCTCCTGGATCATTTTTTAAATTTGATTTATTTTTTGTATTGAAAATAGATTCTTCTCTTATACAATATACCTTAACCACAGTTTCCCTTCCCAACTCTTCCTAACTCCCCACCTCCTCTCTACATCAGATCCACTCTCCCTTTTTCATTTTAAGAAAAGAGCAAACTTCCAAAAGACTACAGCCAAATAGGACAAAACAAGATAAAATATAAAAAGAAAAATAAAAGACCCAGAGATTGATATTTCGGTTCAAGCTTCAAGCTGAAGACCACTGACCTCTACCTCAGACTGAAAGGTGATCTTGGCTCCACAAAACCTCAGACTCCAATTCCAGACTGCTATGCTCTCCTCAGTGTGGCTGGAGAATAATCCTGAGACTGACTACTGAAGACCCTGTGCCTATCTTTTATACCTCTCTAGTGCTGGGATTAAAGGCATGAGCTCTGTTACTCTTTAAGACTGATTTAATCTTGTGTAGCCCTGGGTGGCCTTGAACTCAGAGAGATCCGTCTGCCTTTGTCTCCTGAGTCCTGGGATTAAAGGTGTGCACCACCTTTAGATCGAGGCTGACTTTGCTTTCTGAATCCTCAGGCAAGCTTTAATAAATCCTAAATAATATATCACCACAATACAGTAAGACAGGATGAAAGCTCTCATATTGATTTTTATGCATACTTCTAATTTTGTAATGTGAGTAGCTAGTTTTAGTTCCATACTTGTTAGGCACATGCTCTGTACTGATATGTATTCCTAGAAATTGTTGGGAGCCAAAGATCTCAGGGCTTGGCATGAGATCCTAGGCCATGCTTGGCCAACCACATAGTTGTATATTAACCTTTGCATAGCAGCTCCTTAGAACCTCAGCTCAAGAAAATAAACAACTTGGCCCAGTCCTCCACCCACAGGCTCAGTCACCTAGGCAACCCTTCCTGGACCTCTTACTCATGAACTCTTTACCCTGCCAAGCATCCTGTCTTTGTGGTTTCCTAATAGTCTGCCTACATTAACACCTGGCACACAAACAACCCATCCTACCCCTCCCTATATCTTGCTCTGCTGACTATATAAGCTAGTCTGAAAAAATAAAATTTTCCACTTGATCATAATGCTGTCTTGTGGTCGTTCTTTCTGCATCTATTGTCCCCATTTCCTATCCCTGACTCTCTTGCCCCAGGTTGATGTCCTATGGGTTGGGACAAAAAAAATCATATTTTCTTTTTAAATAGCTTCCTTCATAGTATTGATATTTTTGAGTTTTAGAAAAGTTTATCTCTTCCTTAGATTTTTTTCACAAATAATCTTTAATCCAACATTCCTGGCATGATTTCAAGAGTTCAAATGTGTTTCTAGTATAGGTAAATATGTAACTTTTCTAGGGTGTTCCATGTTTTCAGGGAAGATATTTTGTTGAATTTTGCCATAGTACATAAAATTAGAGAACGGGACGTTCTGAAGAAAATCTGGGCCTTAGTGTAAATTAGAAAAACTCCAAAATAGACCTTTCTCTGGCCAGATCCAGCCCTGTCTCAAAGGACCAGGCTTCATAAACAGTGGGATGGCTACATTTCCACATCTAGGCAGAGCTTTGCCGAGTTCACTCTGGTTGTCCTGCCACACTGCTTTCTTTAACTTTGGTTCACTTGTAGAGAATAATACAAGGGATTCTAAGACTAATTATGTAATTAGGTCAGTGAGTCAATGAATAATTTTGTAGTTATTTCAATTCTTGCTGATGTTTATAGAAACATATAAAAGTAGGGCAGGAGATGGATATTTCCTTTTGAATTTTAAGCTTCTGTTGATCAAAGGTCACAGTTCCTAATAATCTTTAATTTCCTTCAGGATAGTGGAATGCAGGGCTTGTTTTGTTGTAATGGGCTACAAAACTTCCCCTGGGTAGAAAGAACGTGCTGTGCTAATCTTTCTCTGCCTAGAAACTAGTTTGGTCTCTGTGGGAACCTGTCTTGGGGGGCCTTCAGTTACATCTAGCCAACTATCCTGGTTTGTACCTGATGGGGGAGTGTGGATTGAGAAACTGCAAGTAAATATACTAAGGAAGAGACAGAGACACAAGATAGAGTCAGAAGGGCAATCCAGTGAGTACTGAATGCCCCAAGTTTATTTTTTAACATTCTTAAGTAAACTAACCTAAAGCCAGACATGACAGATGACTTCTATTATCATCTATAAGGAACAACAGACATTATTCCCTTAATCCTCCAAGCATTTGGTAACCACACCTGTTATCCCACCATGAGGCTTAAGGGTAAACAAACCTGAGTCAAAGTCTGTTGTTATTTAGATAAGACATCTGCTACCAAGACCAAAACATCCAAGTCTTAGACCTTTAGGTCTTTTGACTTACTAAGGATAGTTTTGAACTCTCTGACTTTGAGCCAAGATGAAGTGGAACCATCTTTATGGGTCGCTATGTCAGAGAGCATTGTGGGTGAATGCTTATGAATTAGTTACAGAAGAGGTGAAGTACTCCTAGTACAACTCAGCTGAAACAACTTTTCCTTTCACACTGTGTATCCTTCAGAAGGAATGTACTGCCACATTAATTAATTAACTAATTAATTAGGAGGGTGTGCTTATAGGGTATCTGATTTCCCTTATTAAGTTTCTCTCTTATTACTGAAGCTATCAGTATCCCTTTCCTAAGCCTTTTTTGATGCATGAAGTCCTTCTGTATGCTGTGACTCTGTTTCTCTTATTGGTTGATGAATAAAGCTGTCTTGGCCAATGGACAGACAGAATGTAGTTAGGCAGGAAGTATAGGCGGGGCTACCAGTCTAGGAGAATGTGGGGAGGAGAAATGCAGAGAGTCACTGGGGAGTGACATGCTGAAGGAGTAACATGCCAGAACATTATGGGTAAGCCACAGCCTTGTGGCAATACATAGTTTAATAGAAATGGGTTAATAATTAAGAAAGAACTAGCCAATAAGAAGCCTGAGTTGGTGCTCCAGCAGACACCCGAGCCTCGGGTGAGTCTGGGCACTGCTCTGCCCCCCCAACTCCCCCATCAACCCCTGCTCACTTTTGCCTGAGCCACCCGGACAAGACTGGACCTGCCCAGACCTGAAGGCCGACCCTGAGTCTGGACACACCTTACCCCTGTCTACACTCTGCCCGGCACCCAAGCCTCAGGTAAGTCTGGGTGCTACTCTGTCCCCCAACCTTCCCCATGAACCCCCTGCTCACTTCTGCCTGAACCCACCGAGACAAGAGTGGACCTGCCCAGACTGAAAGGCCCACCCTGAGTCTGGACACACCTCACCCTTGTCCAACCACCACCCTCTGCCATCTGGATGCTGCCAGAACCTGAGCCCTCTACCTGCCACTACCTGAGAGAGGGAGAGACCCCACCTGCACCCACTGGAAGAAGGGATGGGAAGAAGACAGAGTAAGAACACACTCAACAACAGAAAGACCAATATGACACCACCAGAATCTAGGGACTCCACACCATCAAGAACCGAAAAGCCCAACATAGAGGATGAAGAAGAGATAGACCTTAAAAATTATCTTATGAAGATGATAGAGACCATTAAAGAGGAAACAAGAAAATCCCTTAAAGACAGAAGAAAAAACAAGCAAAAAATTACATGAAATGGAAGAAAAGACAAACCAAAAAATTCAAGAAATAAAAAAATCCCTTAAAGAATCTAAAGAAAACCAAGAAAAAACAACCAAACAAGTGAAGGAAACAATTCAAACAGTTCACAATTTGAAAGCACAACTAGAAACAATAAAGAAAACACAGAATGAGGGGATGCTGGAAATAGAAAAGCTGGGTAAATGATCAGGAACCACTGATGTAAGGATATCTAATAGAATACAGGAGATGGAAGAGAGAATCTCAGGTGTTGAAGACTCATTAGAGGATATACATCATCAACCAAAGAAAGTCTCAAGTCCAACAAATCCCTAACAAAATATCCAGGAAATATGGGACACCGTGAAAAGACCAAACCTAAGAATAATAGGTATAGAAGAAAGTGAAGAAATTCAGCTCAAAGGTGCAGAAAACGTATTCAACAAAATCATAGAAGAAAATTTCCCCAACCTAAAAAAGGATATGCCTATGAAAGTACAAGAAGCTTAGAGAACCCCAATAGATTGAACCACAAAAAGAAGTCCCCTGGCCTCATCCACATGATATTCAAAATACCAAACTTACAAAATAAAGAATAATATCAAGAGCAGAAAAAGAAAAATGCCAAGTAATATAAAAAGGCAGACCCATCGGAATTACACCCAACTTCTCAGTGGAAACTTTGAAAGCCAGAAGATCATAGATAGATGTTCTACAAATGCCAAGGGAACATGGATGTAAGCCCAGAGAAGTGTATCCAGCAAAGCTTTCAATCACTATACATGGAGAAAACAACATATTCCATGAGAAAACCAGATTTAAGCAATACATATCCACAAATCCAGCCTTACAGAAATTAATGGAAGGAAAACTCCAATGTAATGAAGATAACTACACTCAAAAAAAACCATGGGCAATAGTTAATCCCACTTTACCAAACACCAAAAAAAGTGGGGAAATCTACACACAATAACACTACCACCAACAAGTCCAAAACAAACAAGAATCAACAGTCAATGGTCATTAATATCCCTCAATGTCAATGGTCTTAACTTGCCTATAAAAAGATACAGGCTAACAGAATGGATATGAAGACAGAATCCATCCTTTTGTTGCATACAAGAAACACATCTCAATTTCAAAGACAGACAGTACCTCAGGATAAAGGGTTGGGAAAAGATTTTCCAATCAAATGGACCCAAGAAATAAGCTGGTGTAGCAATTCTAATATCCAACAAATTAGACTTCAAACTAAAATCAACCAAAAGAGATGAAGAAGGGCATTTCATACTTATCACAGGAAAAGTACAACAAGATGAAGTCTCAATCCTGAACATCTGTGCCCCCAAATACATTTGTAAAAGGCATCCACATTTGTAAAAGAAACATTACTAAAGTTCAAATCACACATAAAACCGATAACACTTATAGTAGGAGACTTCAACACCCCACTCTCACCACTAGATAGGACCACCAGACAGAAAATTAACAAAGAAACAAAAGAAATAATAGATGTTATTACCCAATTGGGTTAAACAGATATTCCATCAGAACACAAAAGAATATACCTTCTTCTCAGGGCCACATGGAACTAAAATTGACTACATACTCAGCAATGTAGCAAACCTACACAGATACAAAAAATTGGAATAACCCCCTGTATCTTATCAGACCACCATGTTTTAAAGTTAGAATTCAACAACACAAATTGCAGAAACCCTACAAACTCATGGAAATTAAATAATGAACAACTGAACCATTCCTAGGTCAAGGAAGAAATAAAAAAAGAAGTTAAAGACTTCCTAGAATTCAATGAGAATGAAGACACAACATGCTCAAACCTATGGGACACTTTGAAAGCAGTGCTAAGAGGAAAGTTCATAGCACTAAATGCCCACATGAAGATACTGGAGAGTAGTCACACTAGAGAATTAGCAGCGCAACTGAAAGCTCTAGAAAAAAAGGAAGAAAACACTCCCCGGAGGAGTAGATGTCAGGAAATAATCAAACTGAGGGCTGAAATCAATAAAGTAGAAACTAGACAAACACTACAAAACTCAATGAAACAAAGAGTTGGTTCTTCCAGAAAGTCAAGAAGATAGACAAACCTTTATCCAAGCTAACCAAAAGGCAGAGAGGGAGCATGCCATTTAACAAAATCAGAAATGAAAAGGGGGACATAACACCGGACACGGAAGAAATCCAGAGAATCATCAGGTCATACTTTGAAAGCCTATACTCCACAAAACTCAAAAATCTAAAGGAAATAGACAATTTTCTGGATAGATATCACTTACCAAAATTAAATCAACAACAGACAAGCAACTTAAATAGACCTATAACCCCTAATGAAATAGAAGCAGTCATCAAAAGCCTACCAACCAAAAAAGCCCAAGCCCAGATGGCTTCACTGTAGAATTCTACCAGAAATTCAAAGAAGAGCTAATACCAGTACTCTTCAAATTGTTCCACACAAAAGAAGCAGAAGCAACATTGCCAAGCTCTTTCTATGTGGCTACAATTACCTTGGTACCCAGCCACACAAAGACAAAGCAAAAAAGAGAAATACAGACCCATATCCCTCATGAACATCGATGCAAAGATATTCAACAAAATACTGGCAAATTGTATCCAAAAACACATCAGAGAAATCATCCACCATGATCAAGTTGGCTTTATCTCAGGAATGCAGGGATGGTTCAACATACAAAAATCCATCAATGCAATCCACCATTTAAACCAAGTGATAAAGGAAAACTACGTGATCATCTCGCTAGATGCTGAAAAAGCCTTTGACAAAATCCAACATCCCTTCATGATAAAGGTCTTGGAGAGATCAGTAATAACAGGAACATACCTAAACATGATAAAAGCAATATACAGCAAACCAACAGCCAACATTAAACTAAATGGAGAGAAACTCAAGGCTATTCCTATAAAATCAGGAACAAGACAAGCCTGTCCACTTTCTCCATATCTCTTCAATATTGTACTTTAAGTTCTAGCTAGCACAATAAGACAACAAAAGGAGATCAAGGGGATACTAATTGGAAAGGAAGAATTCAAACTTTCACTATTTGCAGATGATATGATAGTTTACGTAAGTGACCCGAAAAACTACTACAACTGATAAACACCTTCAGCAATGTGGCTGGATATAAGATTAACTCAAAAAAATCAGTAGCCCAACTATATACAGAAGATAAATGTGCTGAGAAAGAAATCAGAGAAATATCACCCTTTGCAATAGCCACAAACAATAAAATATCTTGGGGTAACAATAACCAAAAATGAGAAAGACCTGTATAGTAAAAACTCTGAGTCTTTAAAGAAAGAAATTAAAGAATATACCAGTAAATGGAAAGATCTCCCATGCTCTTAGATATGTAGGAGCAACATAGTAAAAATGGCAATTTTGCCAAAAGCAATCTACAGATTCAATGCAATTCCCATCAAAATCTCAAGACAATTCTTCCCAGACCTTGACAGAACAGTACTCAATTTCATATGGAAAAACAAAAACCGCAGGATTGCCAAAACAACCCTGTACAATAGAGAAACTTCCGGAGGCATCCCCATCCCTGACTTCAAGCTCTATTATAGAGCCATAGTTCTGAAAACAGCTTGGTATTGGTACAAAAATAGACAGGTTGACCAATGGAATAGAATTGAAAACCCTGATATTAACCCACACACTTATGAACACCTGATTTTTGACAAAGAAGCTAAATTTATACAATGGAAAAAAGAAAGCATCTTCAAGAAATGGTGCTGGCATAACTGGATTCAGACATGTAGAAGACTGCAGACAGATCCCTTTCTATCGCCATGCACAAAACTTAAATCCAAATGGATCAAAGACCTCAACATAAATTCAGCCACACTGAGCCTCCTAGAATAGAATGAAGGTGGCACCCTTGAACAAATTGGTACAGGACCCCACTTTCTGAACATAACACCAGTAGCTCAAACACTGAGATCGACAATTGATAAATGGGACCTCCTGAAACTGAGATGCTTCTGTAAAGCAAAGGACACAGTCAGCAAGACAAAGGGGCAGCACACAGAATGGGAGAAGATATTCTGGTGAATATCTGACAGAGGGCTGATCTCCAAAATATACAAAGAACTCAAGAAGCTAGCCACCAAAACACCAAACAATGCAATTAAAAGATGGAGTGCAGAACTAAATAGAGAATTCTCAACAGAGGAATTCAAAATGGCTGAAAGACACTTGAGAAAGTGCTCAACATCCTTAGCCATCAGGGAAATGTTGGCTAAACCCCTCTGAGATACCATCTTACTCCAGTCAGAATGGCTAAAATCAATAACACTAATGACAATCTATGCTGGAGAGGATGTTGAGAAAGAGAAACTCTCCTCCATTGATGGTGGGAGTGCAAACTTGTGCAAACACTTTGGAAATCAGTATGGCGGTTTCTCAGGAAAATGGAAATCAGTCTACCTCAAGACCCAGCAATCCTTCTTTTGGGCATATACCCAAAGAATGCATACTCATACGCAATAAGGAAATATGTTCAACTATATTCATAGCAGCATTATCTGTAATACCCAGAACCTGGAGACAACCTAGATGCCCCTCAACTGAAGAATCGATAGAGAAAATGTGGTATATTTACACAATGAAGTACTACTCAGTGGAAAAGAACAATGGAATCTTGAAATTCGCAGTCAAATGGATGGAACTAGAAGAAACCGTCCTCAGTAAGGTAACCCAATCACAAAAAGATAAACATGGTATGTACTCTCATTTTTTATTTTTAGACATAGAGCAAAGGATCACTAGCCTACATTACATACTGCCAGAGGAGCTAGGAAACAAGGAGGACCCCAAGAGAAGATTGCATAGTCTCTCAAAGAAGGGGAGTGGGATAAGAACCCCTGACCAAATTGGAGCCCGGGGGCAAGGAAAGGAAGGAGAGTCTTCGTCCAGTTGTTGTTCGAAGCAGAAACAGACACCCATAGCTAAGCACTGAACCATATTACTGGAATTATTTGTGGTGATGGAGGAGGGTTAAGCAAAGGAGCCAAGAGGGCGATGGAGTGATCTGTAGAAACAGTGGATCTGACCTACTGATAGAATGGAGACCCTAGTCATAAAGCTGGGGAAACAGCATTGGACCAAACCAAACCCTCTGAATGTGGGTACCAGCTAGGAGCCCAAGACAGTCTATGGCTCCTCTGACAGCAGACCCAGTCTTTATCCCTAGAGCACAAATGGACTTTTGGAGCCCATTCCCTATGGAGGGATACTATTGCAGCCCAGATACAGCAAGGAGGGTCTAGACCTTCCTCTAAACAATATGACAGACTTTGTAGGCCCTTGGTAGAGGGCCTTACTATCCCTGGAGAGGAGTTGGGGTGGGGTGGGGTGGATTGGGGTGAGTTGAGTGGGGAACATGAGAGGAGGGGAAGACGAGGGAATGGGGGAATGGATATGTAAATATGAGTAATTAAAAATAATAAAAATGAAAAAGGAAGCCTGAGTCATCAGCCAAACTGTTTATAATTAGTATATGCCTCTGTGTGTTTATTTGGAACTAAAAAGCTATGGGACCATGTGGGACAGAAAGTCCATCTCACTTTTTCCTAATCTTGCTTGCAGTTTCTCTTAAAAATTCCAATGTCATCATAGGTGAGTCAGCTTGGAATTGAGTTTTCATGGAAATGCCAGAAAGTAGACTTTTCATCAAATAATCTTTGCAAAATTGGATTTTCACATCAAGTAAGATGTAGATTTGTTGTTTGTGTGTATTTGTGTATGTATTTTGTGTGTATTGCATGTATATCTATTAATGTGAATTTTTGTTTGTATATGTGTGCCTTTTGTGAAGTACATATGTTTTTCTGTGTGACTGTTTGAACACGGACATGTATGTATCTGTGAGTATGTATGTGTATGTGTGTGCGTATATATACATAAGTGCAAGTGCATGTGTGCATGTTTACATGTGAAAGTGTGTTTGTATATGTGTGTGCATGCAAGTATCTATGTGAGCGTGTGTATGTGTGTATGTGAGAGTACTGAGAGGTGACAACAGCTTTTGCTTTTCTTCTGTCTTCCATTTATCACACTAGAGACTCTGTCATTGAATAAATCTGACTATTGCTGATAAGGAAGCTTGGGTGATTGTGCCCTTGCTCTGGCCTCAGATTCCATGGTACAGAAGGCAGTGATGGCTCTGCTCATTCGCAGTCAGCATCGGTTGTGGAATAGAATATTTGATTAACCATGTAAAGATGTATTGCATTTGTGTCGCAGAATAATTGTTTAACCATGTTAAGATGGGCTGCTGTTTCACCTTGCCTGCCTAAGGCACCTGATTGGCCTCATAAAAAGATTAATGGCCAATAGCCAGGCAGAGAAAGGGATAAGAGGGGCTGGCCAGCAGAGAGAAGATGGGAGCTAGCCAGCCACCAAATGGGGCAGCCAGCCAGACACAGAGGAAACAGGAAATAGAATGGACTGAGGTAAATAAGCCTTAGGGCGGCATATAGATTAATAGAAATGAGTTAACTGAAGTTAAAAAGCTAACTAGAAATGAGCCTAAGCTAAGGTCAAGCATTCATAGTTAATAATTAGTCTCTGTGTCTTGATTTGGGGACTGGCAGTCCAAGAAAGCCTTCTACAAACATCTATCAAGACAGACAACACTTTCACTAAGTAACAAGCCAAGACAACTGCCTCCATATGAAATGACCAGGAAAAAGACTTTGTGAGGAATTTGACTTTAATGTGTATAATTTGAGAGCACACAATAACACACTCTTTGGCTCCCATTACTGCTCAGGGATCAGACTGAAGGAGGGTCACCACCCAGCTCTCTGCCTGGTACATGTCATTACTATTAGACGGAACAGTATGACAAGCAATTAGTTCTTGGCAGGGCCTGAGACAACAAAGCAAGTCGCTCAGGAAACTTGGATATTGGCACAGAAATCACTGCCATTACAATATGCAAAGGATAGAGTCATAGGTCCAAGTGATTTTAAAAACCCCACATGTTCAGCTTGTCACTTTTCACACCAACCTGTATCTCATTGCCTCATTGCCCAGCAGTGCCAGCAATATGTTCAATATCTGAGCTATAACCTTGTTCTCCCTCAATCCATTCAACAGATGTTTTCTGAGTATTTGTATGAGACATATTTCACTGAGAAAAAGGTGAAATGGAAATATAAAAGACGATTACTAAATGTGGGATTTATAACGGAATGCTGAGGAAGGCTTTGTATAATAAATAGTTCATAAACTAAACCTAGATTCTAGCTGAATTGACTGTTAAAGATTTTAGAGATTAATAAAAATGCAAGCAAATTCCTCACAGCAATAGGGCATATATCAATGACTTGGATGCCAACTCACATAGACGCCTATTGAATAAATCTGGTACTATCAAGTACAAAATACTAGCCTGTAAAGAATTAACAACAGTAAAAATGGCAATCTTTTGATTCATCCTCATAATAAAAGGTCCAGAAATTTGTAGATGCAGTGGGGTCTCTCTTATAAAAAAGTTTTGTTGTATTTTTAACTGTGTGTATACATGGGTCTTTGGGTGTGGGTATGTACCCACGTGTGTATAGGTGCTCCAGGGTCCAGAAGAGGGCATTATTACCTAATAATGTACAAAATTGTACTAATATTGAGGACTGCCTAGTAAATGTGCAAGAAATGTGAGATTACTATTTTGTAACCATAATGAAGCCTTCTAGGCAAAGTTCATTAATTCAATGGTTAATCTCATCAGAATTTATTAAAAGCAATAACTGTGTGTGTTTGTCTATATAGATCAGATGTCAACATCCAGTGTCTCCCTGCATTGCTCTCTCTATTACTTGAGAGATGGTTTGTTTCTCAGTGAACCCCATTGCTTCAGCTAGCCTGAGTGGCCAAGGCACTCCAGGGATCCTCCTGTCACTGCCTAGGACTTGGGTTACAGATGTGTGCCATTGAGCCCAGAATTTAGGTCAGTGCTGGGTATCTGAACTGAGATCCTCATGCTTACATGTTAGGCACTTGGCTGACTAGGCCATCTCCTTATCACATTCTTAAAGCATTTATTTTACTTATGTAATGTAGCAATTCATGTCTATTTAGATTTTGTCACTTCTATTCACGAAGAGTCATCTTACTGAAGAGGTAAATAATGCTTTCCTGATAACTAGTAATTCTGGGTATCTTCAGTTACTTCAGCATCCCCAGAAGTAGTCTTTGATACCTTTGCATCAGTAGACATACTTGTCTCTCCAGATCCCACTACTCTTTCAGGTGTGTGTGTGTGTGTGTGTGTGTGTGTGTGTGTGTAATATTGGAAGAAGCAATTGCAGTTCAAACTTCAGAATCCCAATTTGATTTCTTTTCAGCATACCCCCTGTCTGTTTTTTTAAGGTACATTCCAGGATCCCTTGATAATCTAAAGGAGAATTGGGACTGTAGTTCAGCTGGTAGCGTGCTTGCCTAGAATACAAGAAGACTTGGGTTCGATCTGTAGTCCCTTATAAACGTGGGCATTAAAGCTTTTTGGCAAAGTTCAAAGTTCATTTTCTGTTATGTAGTTTGAGACCAGCATAGAATACAGGAGAGCCTTCTGAAAACTAAACAAAGCAACACCACTACCAACAAAAACCCAAAACCTGGAGGATAAAATAAATGACAATGAAAACTTCATTTTATTAAAGAAGTTTCAAAGACAGACTTTACAAAACACTGTGCCAACTGTTTGATGTGATGTTTTACCAATAATTTGAAATTTTCTCAGCTACTCCAGTGTGATAGTTATCATCACCATCACCGAAATGATAAAGCTACTTTTAGTAACTTCTGAGTCATACTGCTCTTTTCTAGTAAGCAAAAGACTAAAGGCTGTTGTCATCTTAGTAGTGGAAAAGGTGTGTGTGTGTGTGTGTGTGTGTGTGTGTGCATGTGTGTTTACCTGCATATATGTGTGTGTGTGTGTGTGTGTGTGTGTGTGTCTATGCACGTGCGTGTGCATGTGTATTCACCTGCATGTGTGTGCATGTGTGTGCATGTGTGTGTGTGTGTGTGTCTATGCACTTGGGTGTGCATGTGTGTTTACCTGCATGGGTGTGTGTGTGTGTGTGTGTGTGTGTGTGTGTGTGTGTGTCTATGCACTTGGGTGTGCATGTGTGTTTACCTGCATGGGTGTGCATGTGTGTGTGTGTGCCATCCTAGACTTTCCTATTCCTTTTAATCCCATCACCATATGTTACTAATTCATGGGACCCACTTGAGAGACAAGACAAAGGAAAGGGAGACAAGCACACATCAAGTTAGGTTACCAGTTGTAGAGTAATTGTTGTTAGAGTGGATTTGACTTATCTGGTCCCTTCTCTGTTTTTCCCTGTTTCCTCCTTCCCTCATCCTTTCCCCTTTTTCATCCTCTGCTGGTTACTTTCTCCAGACCCCTAACTAACTCCACTCAATTCTTATGGAATACAACATTTTATCTGCAATATTTGGGGACAGGTACTCTTGTTTTACCCATAAAAGGTGTGTGAGCGCCTGCCCTAATGGGTTGTTAAGAAACAAAATCGGGACCCCTGTTGTCAGTGCCTAGGAATAACTCAGGGAATAACTGGTGTTTGTACTCTGTTTTTAGCTTTCTTTAAAGTTCAGAAATTAACAACAATCCTTATTTGTAGAGTTTATCATTTTCTTAAATATTTAAAACCTGACAAAGGCTTGATACCTGCTTGGCATGACATTTGGTTTATTAATTTCAATAAGGAAGTGCTTCTATCTGGGATGTGTTACGATAAATCTTTCTGCCAAAAGCCGCCGAGCCCTATCGCCACGTGTAAGCTTTATGGCAGCCGCCTGCCCAAGTTAGGCCCAAATGAATACATAGAGAGACTTGTATTAGTTACAATGCTGCTTGGCCAATGACTAGGATTCTCATCTGTTAGCTCAGTATCAATCATCATACATCTATATATTTTATAAGACTTATCTTATCGGACGCCTTATTGGCGTCCCTCCTAGCTGGTGGATCGATCAAGCGAGATCTTCAATCAAGTAAATCCCATCTAACATAGACTGGATACTAACATTTTCTTTCTACAGGACCCCACATGACTATCATCGTCCCATTTCAGCAGGAAGTAACTTGGAAAATGCTACACCCCCTTTCCCCATTGTTGTCACTTAGGATAGTGTATATACCTAGTTAGGAATAGCTTCCTATTGTTTATGACTTTAGGGTTTAGTTAAAATAGATAGTTATCTTCTTATATTTTACCTTTATACTGTTAAGTTTTAATCCTCTTTTAGACTAAAAGGGGAATTGTAGGGGAAGCTGTAGCCACGCCTTCTTAGGGGCTGGCTACAAGAGTACCTGAGGGCTTGTGAGGGCGTGGTCAGAGTGAGTAGGGGGACTGCGTTTTCGGTTTCGGTTTCTCTTTGCTTCTTGCTGTACAGACTACCACCGGCTGGCTGGTCCGCTCTGTAAGTAAGGCTTTTCCTTATTAAATACCCTTATATTTCTACCTGACTCCATATTGGTAATAACCTACTATAGGGATGTAGTATTAAAAAGCCACGTTTGGGTCCCCATCTTTCTTGCAAACAGACAGAGAAAAGCACTCAATAACAAGATAACAACAAAAAAACCCAACAGACACGATATGAGTAAATCCCTAAGAGTCAGCAAAGAACTGAAATGATGAGGGTGTAAAGTCTTTCTTTCTGTCACCTTTTACTTCTGATCAGCATCTACTGTGGTGCATTTAAAGGGGTATATTTATCGAGTTTAAAATACATCAATAATTTTAATTTAATTCTTTTGAGAATTTCATACACAATTAACTGTATTTATCCCATTCCCAACCAGTATTCTCCCTTCTCTAGTCTCTTTATAAAATCTATCTAAAATTATAACAAGATTATATTGTAACAATAGTATTTTAAAATTATATGTATAGAAAAAAATTATATGTATAGGTGTATATATAATTTACTGAGTCCCTTGAATATCATTTGTTTGTTTAAGGCTGAACACTTGGGAGTGGATAGCCAATTAGAGTGCTTGTCCCTGGAAAAGACTGACTCTCTATTGGCTGCCAAAGGAAGCCCCACCTTTCAATGAGGATTGAGAATCCCACTTAACCTGTGGTCAGAATGTTAAGTATTAAAAGGAAGTTAACAATTATGGTGGTTTTGGATGGTGGCATCTAGTTTTTAACCTCCCTAAAGGATAAAAACTCACTTTTAAATGGATGCTGAAGGTCAAGAAAAGCAAGGCAGTAGTACCCCACCAACTCAATGTGATTATTCTGTGTCTGTTTTGTAAAATCGCATCTCCAGGCAGGGGATAACCTGCACTTGAATCCAGTCTCCACCCAGGCATGGGATTGTGCCTATAGGAATGTCCACTTCCCAGGAATCAAGAGATTCAGAAACACACATGTTAACCCAATAACTCCTCCGGCAAACTCGGTTGCCAGAAGAGACTGCCAAGATACTGTAAGTCATCAGGAGTTTCTGACTCATAAAAACGTCAACTTCTGATAGTCCAGACTGGGAGGATTTCATGGAACTCTGATGAGAAACGTCTGTGTCCAGAATACCTGTTACATGTGGGTTGCCATCTTTGAATGAGGATCCAAGGAGTCTTGGAAAAAGAACCTGAGACACTTGACCTTGAAACTAGACACAGAGACTGACAGATTCACACCTGGGGACCATGATGCCACTTTGATGGTCTCTAGAATTCTTGTCTTGATTTTAATACTTAGCCCATGGGTAAGTGGAGCTCTCACTCCTCTCAAAAACGTTTCTTTTTGCTGTTCCAGTTCAGTGAAAGGGAAAGAGAGTAATGGAAAATTTTGGTTCCATTTTTTTAATTAGGCGGTAGTATCTACAGATCATCAGACAACAACATAAAAGTAAACACAAACAATGTTTGGTATAGTAGATGAACTGGCCTCTGCTTTCCTTGCCAATGACATAAAAGTAATTTATGTCTGAAGTAAACTTTCATATGCTTTAATGTATTTAATTACTGCTACGTGTTTTGTTACAATAAGAACATGTGAAGCAGGCATCCAATAAGACATCTTGCATAAGAAACAATATTACCTACGATGTTTAGTTTTAGTTGTTCACTTGGTTGGATTTAAGGCAACCTATGAGATTCAGAAAGCATGTATCTAGGTATGTTCATTGTCTTAGTGTTTCTATTGTTGTGAAGAGACACCATGACCAGTGCAACTGGCTTACATGTTCAGAAGTTTAGTCTGGTGTCCCAGACAGACATGGCAGCATGCAGGCAGACACGGTGGTAGAGAAGGGGCTGAGAGTTCTACATCACGATCTAAAGGCAGCAGAAGTAGACTGCGTGCTGGGTGTAGCTTGAGCATGTATGAAACTTCACAGCCTATCCCAACAGGGACACATGTCCTCCAACAAGGCCACACCTACTACAAGGCTATACCTACTGATAGTGCCACTCCTTATGAGCCAAGCATTCAAACACATAAGTCTTGGGGGACATTCCTATTCAAACCATCACATTTATGAATGAGACATTGGTAGACTTAAACTTTGAACAGACAACCATGAGGTAGTTTGACTGTGCTCAGTTGTATTCAGTTGCAATAATAGGTCACCAGAGGCACATCTTAGGGATCGCCATATTCTTAGCTCTTTAGAGTTCAGGCTTCTCTCGTCTTCTCAGAAGCCCAAAATCAAAGGACCCCTCGCTGTGTTGTGTTCTCCTGCTCTTGTCATGTTTTCTCTAAGCATGTGAGTTCAAACAACTGTGGACAGAAGCTTCTGAGCAGGAAGCCAAAATAATCTTTCATCCTTTACATTTTTTTTTATAACCAGTATTTTTTCATGACCACCAGAAGGCTGCTAAATAATACCCATTGGGGTTTTATTCATCTACTACTCCTTGTGGAGTTCTTGATTTATTCAAATGGATGTTAGGATGCCATGAAACTTTTTTCTGTTTCCCAGTAGCAAATGGAAAGGCAAATTCCTTCCTTTCCCTTTAGCAAAAATACTCCAGATTCCGTATGTGGAGGGTGTTTACTGGCTTTAGACAGGGTATAGTGGTTTGAATGGTATGTCCCCATAGACTCATGTGTTTGAATGCTTGGCCCACAGGGAGTGGCATTATTAGGACATATGGCCTTGTTGGAGTAGGTGTG
The DNA here is from genome assembly GCF_003668045.3 of Cricetulus griseus. Taxonomy (NCBI): domain Eukaryota; kingdom Metazoa; phylum Chordata; class Mammalia; order Rodentia; family Cricetidae; genus Cricetulus; species Cricetulus griseus. The sequence goes on from NC_048603.1 coordinate 30,369,382, forward strand.
GCCTTGTTGGTGGAAATGTGTCATTGTAGAGGCAGACTTTGAAGTTTCATGTGTGGTCAAGCCAAGCCCAGAGGTCAGTTCACTTCTTGCTGTCTGAGGATCAGGATGTAGAATTCTCAGC